>NC_137635.1:34964185-35194185 GCF_963383615.2 Lipophrys pholis | reverse complement strand
AATTTCTGAGAGCAATACACGTAAAACTTCGTGGCACATTCAAGGAGCTTGACGCTCAAAAAGCTCCATATTTCTTACTAATGAGTTCCATACAAGTCTGTCGATGACGATCAACGTCATTGTCAGCCCGCACAAACCCACGCTGAATGAAATGATGTGTCAGAAGTTAATAAAACTTTGCTGCTACACATATGGAAATGAGTTCCAGTTGCTTCCCACTGAGCATGCCACAACAGATGATAAGATCCATATGGATCCTTTTGTACATCCTACGCCCTTCCTCATGCAAACTTGCAGTTAAAACTTGCTTCCCAAAAACACTTCTACGCTCCGATTCTGTTGTTTTATTACAATTTGCAACACGGAGAAACATAATTTCTCATGCAGGAATGTATTTAGTGGCATCCAGTGATATTTTTTGAGCTCTTGAGAACACCTTGCAGGTTCATTGTTTGACAGGATTTATATTATTCCCTCTCAACTCGCAAAGATCCACCTGCATTTACCAATTTTTAAGTTCACCGCCTCCTTAATTGACCGGTTATGTCGAATGCTGATCCCACACAGCCACCGACATGCATTAGGCCTGATTACAAATTACCTCCTTAATGTTTGGCTGATTTTGACTTTTCATTTAAGGCCTTTTGTTGTCCCGGCTCTCGCATGCTGTTGGAATCGGCTTTATTTTGCATGATTGCTAAACTGACACATATATAAAGGATAACTCATAGCACATTATTTATTAATCAGTATTATTGTGCCTGACCTTTCACGGATTAATTGAACATTGGAGATATGTGAGACAGAAGGAAGGGCTAAATCTGAGAGATTAAGAGTAAATTAATGTAGGTTAAAAACAAAATATTGAACTGCCGGGTTTTAGGAAGAGGAGAAGAGTGAGAGATGGAAAATAAGGGAGCCATCCAGGCTGGAGAGTTAAATAGAGCAGACACAAAAGCCCTGTAGACACACAGAGGCATGGATTATTATAGCCTATAGAGGGGGATTTGTTCAAACTTCAGGAGGAGGGGGAGTCATTTCTGCTAACAAGAGACTGCAGTAGTATTCCTTCTCTGTTTTATTATTTTTTTTTAATTCTAAGTAATCTGGTACCAAACTCTTTTCACATTACTCTGTTAATGCTTATGGCCTTCCGACTTGTTGCAGCTTTACGAAAGATGAATGGGATATATTCCTCTGTGTTGAACTTCCTGATAACTGATCCACAGTCCATAAAGACACATTATGTGTGATAAACACTGAGGCTGCAACTATGTGATGATGTTATAACAGGCAGACTTTGACAACGAGTCCTTCCACAGTACTAAAAGTAGATCTCTTTGCAGGTGACACACAGAGAAAATGATTATTTAACTATTGTTCTTTGTTGATTTTCCAATCACCATTCACAATCTCACACCTGAACACGGGGTGTCACCCAATTCGAAACTCAAATTGTTTGGATTTTGAGTCATAAACATTTTTTTGGATCAGTAATAAAATAAGATCAGATGAAAACCTGTCACTGCGTTTGATTTCATGTATTAGTAATCTTGTATTACAACTGTGACATGGACTTTAAATCCCAATTTGATGGTAGAAGTTGCATTATTCAGACATATTGTAACTTTGATGACTTCTTTGACAAGACCGGTACTTTGATCTGCTTTACTACATCCTCAGTTGTCATGCTTTCTTCGCGTCTTTACTGGAAATCTGGATAAGGATTAAGGGATTTCCAACATTTGGACAGCAAGAGTAGCAATAGAACTGTTTAAAAGATGATTCCGACTATATGGTTGAACGTTGCTGTTAATTCACAATTGTCTAACCACTTGTGTAAAGGTGTGATTTCTATTGATCATCTTAAAATCTATTTTTACTCATTAGAGTTCAACCCAGCATGAAACGTTGTTCAGATTTTATTTTTTGTTATTGTTTTAATGTTTTTTTTTTCTTGTTCTTTTTGTCCCGTTTTAGTTGCATTTGATAGTTTTATAGTTGTACTCCTCATGTACAGCACTATATTTCAACAGCGGTTGTGTGACAGCGCTTTATAAATAAAGATGGAATGGTACTAATCTACCAATCACAGGTGACAGATCACAACTAAACAGACTTGTTCTCGACAAATCTGCTCTCTAAAACTAGCGTGTGGAGACCACAGCTGATGGACGAAAACTGTGAAAGTGGTGCACCATGATAGTTGCATGTGCAATATTGTTGTTGAGTATTGCGATTCCAGTATGACTTGTGATAAGTGAACATTTCAGGGAATAATGATAATGTCTTTGGAATTTGTACTTCAAAATGACAGTGCTCTTTTTCTCCTTGGGCCCATTTTGACCAGTTGCAACAGCACAACATTGATCAAAATGGTTTTTCGTGTTCGTATATGTACGTTTTAAATGTCAGTGTCACCCTGATGATCAATGTGGGATCTATCATGCAGACTTACCAGATTAGTTTTGGCACTGTGTTGGACAAAAACTTTAATACAAGACCAAAATGATTAATCCATGCACAAATGAGGTGTATCTTTATTTTAGTTCTCACGCATTGCAAATGTAATACTTTGAACATGTGCTTCTGTAAGTAGTTGTTGCTGCTGGTTATCACCGAGACAAGTTGTGTTAATAATTAATGTTGTTTTCAGCAGTGTCACATGCAGGATACAGATACATGTTTGGGCCGTTGGCTGAATTCAAATCGGGGGGGGGAAATAAGGGAATTGTGTGGTTTTGAGTCATCAGTCCGTTAATAGTCCTCAACCTCTGTTTACTGCACGATGAATCATGCTTCTCATATTATAATAAACAAAATAATCAGGATATGTTGCTTTTTGTACCCCTAAACTAATCTTTACAGGCTCGTTTTCTTACTATGTTGCCCTCTTCTTGTCTTTCAGGCTGTATCCTCATTCTACGTCTTTCTCTTTAGCTCTTTTTCTTTCTTTTTCCTCTTCGTCTGTTCCTCCCCTCGGTCTCTCTTGTTTCCTGTCAGTGTGACACTGTGTCAGCCTGGAGAGACAAAGCTGCATTAGCATCATTACCATCACACGCACACTCTCACACACACACACACACACACACACACACACACACACACACACACACACACACACACACACACACACACACACACACACACACACACACACACACACACAATTAGCTTCCAGCCTGTGGCACACGACGGCCGGTCGGGTTGAAGATTAACCTGTCTAGCCGTCAGGATCTGACACGCAACGGTCAAGAAGGCAGAAACCCCCCCCCCCCCCCCCCAAAAAAAACCTCTGCGGCACTAGCAGATGAAACGAAAGGAGAAAGTTTTGATTTTGATTTTAGAATCTGAAATCGTCGTAATCACGTGATTATCTGCTGCTGTGTTGAAAAACAAAGAAGAAAAAGCTCTTTGCACTCAAGTAGATTAGCTGTGACGCTGCTCGAATTGTACTTATTTACAACAAAGATACACACGAGGAAACCTATGAAGGGAGACAGCGTGGTTAACAAATGTTAGTTAGTGGCGGGTTAGTGGCCGCATGGTGGTTAAAGTAAATACAGTTGGGAACAGAAATTCACTGGTTTGAATCCCACAGGTTACCAATGTGGCTGACTATCAAAAGGATGGGTTAAACGCAGAGAAGAAATTTCCCCATGGGGAACAATAAAAAAAGTGATTATTTTTTATTTATTTATTAAGTATATTACATAGTGTAAATTGTACGTAAAGATGGGTAAAATTACCCAGTATACTAGGACATACTTAGAAATTGCTCATAAAAAATGCAGATGCCCAAAATGATATCTCATTTCTTTTTTATAAATTTTTTTCTCCCTTGTCTAATAATATCGAATTTCAATGATATATGTGTATTTGTAATTGGTTACTTTCACCACTACATTTGTGTATTTGTATATTGTGAAAACAACACATTTGTTAATTCTTTTGATTTATTTCTTGATTTGTGCCAAATAATTTTCACAAATTACTATTAGAGCATTCATAGTTACGGAAGACAATTAGGGCAACCGAGGGAAAAAAAAAATCTGAGGTAAAAAAAATAATTAAAGAAAAGAAAAAACTCGAAAATCAATGTTCAGATTTTACAGAAGAGTATTGGGGGCCACTGAAGAAAAACAAAAATTGCCTGTGGATGCCGAAATAATCACATTAAATTACATAATTCTAACTATTTAGGGTTGCTTACTGCTGCTGAACATCTCATTTTTCACCGGATTTCCGTGTTTAATAATAATACATTTTATAGATATCCTAGAGCATTCCGCAGGGATCGGTGCCCATGTCCCTCATAGTGTAGAGAGTGGCAGAGAGCTGCAGGCTGCACTGTCTCTTTAAAGTCCTAATGCTGATGATAACTGCACCGTGTTTATGAGCTAAAGCCTGTTCGGAAGTATAGTTTCATCCGTTCATTTCACTGCCTGCAATGCATTTTGTAGAAGCAGTCAATGCGCTGACTATTTAGACTTTCTTTAAAAGTGCAAAAAAAAAAAAGTGCAACATTGAATTTTGACTTTTTTCTCGAAGTGCATGAGGATTTTTTTTAATCTCCAATAATTTTTTTTCTTCAGTGGCCTTAACACTCTTACGTACAGAGTTAACGCCCCCCCCTTTTCTTTTCATCTAAAACTGGCCGTAGATACCTTCATTAACCTACTAAATATGTACGATACAATATGAGCACGATATGAAATGAATAATCTCGTGTCTGTTTCATGAGGCATGTGACCATATTTCATAACTTCCTAATTCCTTCACATTTCATCCAAACTTTTAACACTATGTTAACAGTAAGAGAAGTGTCGGTTGGATTTGATAAATCCTGAAAATTATGCGAATAAACAAAGTAAACAAGTAAAACGCAAAAACTATTTGTGTGATTAAGTATTGTGTGTGTGTGTGTGTGTATACCACATGTTGTACACCAAATCAAAACAGAGGCTCCACAGATTTTGAGAATATAAAATGTGAATAACCTTCGAGCAGGAGCCTAAAAACTGGCTCGGTTTTTGAAAGCAGGACTCTCACCCTTAAAAAAGCAACAAGTCCTTTTATCGTGAAGAGTTGCTATATTTACAGGAGTTTAAAATGACTAAACTCGCCAAAGCTACAATCTTTTCTTACTGAGCCACTTTCCTGCCTTTGTGAGAAAAATATTTTGCAAAATGCCAACTCTGGCAGTCGTTCAGCCTTGAGTGCGACTCTCCTCTCCTAGTCGTTAGTTTTATGATTAAATGTTGTTTATTTTATCTCAAATAAACAAAGAAAATAGTGCAACTTCAAATTGCTTTGAATTGCGTTGGAAATCAAAGTCAAACTTAAGTATTCAGTATTCTTTATTTAGCTCTTGCACTGTATGTTGTTGGGAATATACATTAGGCTAATGAGATGGGACAGGGGGTGGTGATGGAGCACAGACCGTAGAGCAGAAACACAGATGAGATCGTGTTGATGGGTGTGAGAGTTGTGAACCTAAACACAGATGGCACATCAGACTGAGTTGCGTGCGTGCGTGCGTGCGTGCGTGCGTGCGTGCGTTTCTTTTTTCTTTGAAACTAAAAAAGAAAAGATCCTTTATGATAAACCATCAGCCTGTCGTATCGCGTCACATAGTCACTGACATATCATGCACAGCTGGTGTGATCGACCAGAACACATCCTTGGGCTCGACGAGTGTCCTTGTATCCTTCATGTTTATATTTCCACAGCCGTGATGTTCAGAGTCAACATCCTTAAGGGGACAAAAAGCAAAGGGTTTCTGGGTTAAGGTGACAAAATGAGGTTAGTTAAAGTTTATCTAATGTCCTTCATAATAATAGAAATACTACTGTGTGTGTGTGTGTGTGTGTTACAGAGGTTATCTAAAATGCTGGTGACTGCTTTTGGCCTTTAGGCTCCACACTGTATGAGCCATATGGGCGCTCTTGTATGACACTGAACATCAGAATGTGTCTGACGGCAGATGTTTGACCACGGGGTTTCTCAAATGTTTTCATATCAAAGATCCTTGACATGCAAACTCTACAAACTCACAAGTATGGTGAGTTTAACCCATCGAGCGAAATCCATCTGCGCTCTCTCCGTTACATCTTTCAACATTTGTCATTGTGGATACCTCATGTTAGTGATAATATTGATTCATATTAAAACTACGGTAGCTTACCGCTCCTGGAGTCCACACAGATGAAGAATATGGTTTAATAAAGTCTAAACTAATTCATACGTTTGTGTTTCTCAAATCAAAAGGTGGGTTTCAATTCAAAATAAAAACATTGCCTCTTATTCACTAGATAATCGGGCTCAAGCGTCCAGTGACAAATAAATTCGGTAAAATTGGGTCGAAGATGGATGGATCCTTCAGTACATTTTGCTTTGATAATAAATTATCTTAATTCTATCACCTTTAAATTGTCATATTGAGACAATCCTGCTTCATATTGTAGATACAGAATGAGACTCTCAATCCAAGGTAACATATTCCAGTTATTAGAACTTCTCTATTATACATTATTGCTGCTTTATGGGATATTTAAAGGATTTCCCTCTGAGATTGATCAAGTATTCCGATTCTATTCTATTCTATTCTATTCTATTCTATTCTATTCTATTCTATTCTATGCTATTCTATTCTATTCTATTGAATATGACAAATATTACAAATATAATATGACAAACAAATTGGCAACAAAGTGTTTGTTGATGATCCGTCCCGTTATGTGTGGACAATATTACATCAAAATTCAAGATCGGGCATCAACCTGACTCTTAGGACCTACTCCATCCAGACTAGAGTTTTTAAGGAGTTGAAGCATTTCCTAAACAACTCACGGTGAAAGACATCAAACAGGTCTCGTGTAAGATCAGTTCAGTCTGATGACCACATTTGTAAGTGGCAAAGATCTCACTGAACCAGCAGAAGTAAACATAAACTACAGGTTCCAGTCAAGTTATTGTTTTAAGGTATTTTTAGTTCCCTAACATTCTGATTTGTACAGTTAGTTCAGGCTATTAAACTTGTATGATCAGTTAGTTGAAGACAGGAAATGCAGATGATAGATAGTTAATCTGAACTGCAGTGCTATTTGTCAGATACATAGAGATGTAGGCCTTGTCTTCAAATGTAATTCGTATTAACATGTTGCAGCTGGTAATAGAGGGCAAAAATATAAGTTACTCAAGCTTAACATGTCTGCAGGTGCGACACATGACTGAACAGTATTTCTGACAGAATGCCCTGACAGAGCTGCAGTTTGATGTTCAGAGCACACGTCAGGATCAATACAAATCAATGAGATCCCGTCGTCTCAGACGGGGAAGTTATCTCTTCATTTCTTTATTCTCCTGTTTTCTTCCACACTTCTATATATTCTAGTATTCTGTCGTAATGCAGTGTTTTTTTGACCTCGCTGTTACAATTGTGAAAATAGTGAACTCGTCTGAAAGCTTCATCTCTGACGAAGGGCTCATCGTCTGCAATGTGAAGAGAGCGGAGAGTCAAGAGCTCATCTGTCCTCAATGTGAAGAACTCTTCGTACTGCTTCACTTTTTTTATAAAGCACAAGAATCCTTCTATTTTAAAACATTTTTATTCCATGAGTCTATTCCAGTTTATAACTAAAAATCCCACCTTTGTGACTTCACCACTCAACAAATGAACCTCCAAATATAACACATCTCAATCTAATACAGATTTTATCTTAAACCCTTAAACTTGCTGTGTGAACAGGACTTTTGATCCAGAATGATGTGACCATCCTTAATGTAAATATGCCCCTTGTTTTTAACCAGCATACAACTTACAGTTAAAAATGGCATTTTAGCCCAAAGTGGGTTTTTTTATTATTCATCGTCTCCTTTACTTATGATAATTTAGCAGCATACACACTTAAGGCTGAACATGCTGTGCATTCAGAATGTCTCAGGTTTATTTTCTTTATTGATCATTTGAATTTGAGAGGAGCTGCTATTTTTCTCATGTCCTTGAGATCATGTATTGATTTCTTCTTCATGTTTTCTCACAATTGTCTTAAAAGCTGGCAAGAGTTTGAAACCACACAAAGATTTTTGTTCTTATCACAGCTCTACGTTTAGCCTTCTTTATAGACAGATTGAAGCAGCTGTATTTCCTGCTACCTGGAGTTAAGAAATGGGGAAATCATTCAGACAAAAAGATAGAAAATATTACCTTTCTCTTAGGTGTTAAACACATGATGAGCGAAGATATTTAGTCATAGAATAGATCTCTCTCTTACCTAAGCTTTCCTATGTATGTCCACACATACTGTATGTTGGAGATCAACAATCAATACATGTCATCAACATCTCCTGAACATATTATCTCTACTGAATATCAAAACAAAGAACCAATGAAAGGCCTGGACTTGTTAAATCTGCATTTAAACCTTCATCCTTTTAGAGCAGTGTTGTGGTGCAGTGGTTAGCACTCTTACCTCTGGAAACAAAAAAAAGGTTTCAGGTTGAAGTCCTCAGGCATCTTCCTGCGTGGAGCTCCCCCTGTGCATGCATGGGTTTCTCATTACTCTGGTTTCCTTCCACAGTTGACAAACATGCGTTTGAGGTTGATGGGTGTCTCTCAACTGGTGTGAGTGTTTGTTTTCCCCGTGAGGGACTAATGCCCTGCAACCCTGAGCATCCTCTCAGCCCTATAGAAGATAAATGAAGGAATAATCATTTGTGCAACCTGAATATATCTCAGAAAGTAAATGAATTTGAACTTTGGTAAATAGACGAACGCACCTTTTTTAGTTTTCTCTCTATCTACTCCTGTTGACCTTGATATCGTCCGGGTGTACGGGGAGCCACAATGAAATTTAGCTTACTGTGGGCTCACGAAGCGGCACAGTGACGGAGAAGTTACTGCAGTCTGCCTGTGTTTCTATCAAGCTGGGATGTATCTGCGTTTGCTGAGGCATGATAACACATCCCTGCAGTGTGTGTGTGCGTGTGTGTGTGTGTGTGTGTGTGTGTGTGTGTGTGTGTGTGTGTGTGTGTGTGTGTGTGTGTGTGTGTGTGTGTGTGTGTGTGTGTGTGTGTGTGTGTGTGTGTGTGTGTGTGTGTGTGTGCTTTTACTACGTGTGACCAAGGTGCAGAGAGAGAGGGGAGAGGAGGGGAGCGACCTCTTAGCGTCGACAAGAGTAGTGACTCTGCAGTATGTGTGTGTATTTGAGGCACTTTTGCATTCCTGAGTGTATGAATCCGTGTGTGTGTGTGTGTGTGTGTGTGCGTGTGTGTGCGTGCGTGCGTGCGTGCGTGCGTGCGTGCGTGCGTGCGTGCGTGCGAGACACTGCAGTCACATGTGACTGCAGTACAGTTGAGCATCCGTGCCAGCAGCACTTCTGGTGAGGTCATCACACACACCTCAGCTGTCACTGTTAATAATTAGGATGTGTGTGTATGAGCGTGTATGTGTATGTGTATGTGTGTGTGTGTGTGTGTGTGTGTGTGTGTGTGTGTGTGTGTGTGTGTGTGTGTGTGTGTGTGTGTGTGCGTGTGTGTGCTGACTTCAGCAAAAATGTTGGAAGTGAATTTGACGTAAGCGAAGCTTTTACAGCACTTCAGGAGCGAACAGACGACTGACACCCTAAACCACCATGGCAGACGGAGAAACATCTTTTACTTCATCACAACTTGTTTTTACTCTGAGCGAAACTTAAAGTTGCACATTACTCTTTGTCACAACTGTATTTTATGATTGGATTGAATTTAACTTTTTGGAAGGATTCTGAATAATTTGGCCATTCCTACAAAAATGGTTCAAATGTTCATTTTGTCAAAGTCTAGCATATTAAATCTTTGATTTATTTTATTGTTTGTCCTCATTTCCTGTCTATGAGAAATCCAGATATTGAAAGTTCATATCATCCTTGAAAAAGGGGCTGAAGCCCTCTGAGTTCTGTTATTTACTGATTATTTTCATTCATCTTAAAGTTTACAGTCGTGTTCTCTTCTCCGAAAGTACGATGGCCAAGTTCATAAAACTGAGTCGGAATCCAGATTCAAAACTCTACATGAATCCTTAGAGTCATCAAGTTTGAAGGGATTCATTTCATTTTTATGCACAGTAAAAAAATGTTTCTTTTCATTAAGGTTACACAATATAACGTACATTTATCGTTATTGTAATATCAGCATACATCTCACTGAAAACTGCCTGAACAAACGCACTGGTCAGTCACACGCTAAGAATTCAAGATAACAGAATTTGAAACATGAAAAAAAAAGTGATTAATCATGATTAATTTACAAACATGTTCCCATCATATACTCACTTCTGATGGGGGAAAAAAGAAGAAAGAAGGACAACAAACAAAAAAGAAATGCAGCCTCTTTGCAGCTGCTTTTAAATTAGGGGCAAGAGAAAGAGTACTGTTATTTGGAAGAAGCAATCTCAGAGCACAAACAGAAAATCTGATCGTGATCTATATAAGTGTTTGTATTTAAATCGATTGGTTTTTGAAATGAACCAATTGGACATGCTTTCTAAGTTGTGGAACTGTTTCTTTACACATATACACATCTAAAAAAAAAAAACTTCACTTTTTCCCTACTCAGATTTTTGTTGTTGTTCACACAGTATCTTAAAATGTAAAAATCGTGGAATAAGCCTGTGTTTGATGGATTAGATGTGAAGTCGCCCTCTCAGAGAAACTGCTCTTCAACTGTCAGTCACAGTGAGAGGATTTGCACGGCGTATTGAGTGGACATGGGATTGCACCATCATTACGGCGCAACCGTTAGGAGAGTCTTTCAGCAGTCTCAAAGGAATCATCTTCACCCACAGGATGTCATCATTTATATACATGTCTTTATTCCTCACTGATTTGATTTATTTATAAAATCCTTTTATATCGAGTTGAATTTGAAGGCTGTTTTGCATTCTTTGCCCATGATCTCGAGTCAATGATAGATTAAAACAACTTCACATCGTTTTTATCTACCTCCAATAGGGTTGGCAGAAGATCAAGTATACTGTTAGCAGTTGATGAGTTTATTTTAGTATTTTGTCCTTTTTTAATTCATATTTTCCTGACCTTGGTTGCTCGGTGTGACCCAGGTTCATTTGCCTCGTTCTTGTAAAAAGAGCTCCCACAGTCTAATCCGTGCTGCAAGTTACCATGACTTGGTATCAGTGGAATCTAAACCTGCTGCATCACACCCATAGGTTAAATTTTTTTTTTTTGTCAAATTAGCATGACAGGCGAAACATGGAATATTTTGTGACGCTTCAAATATTTTACATACCTGCCGTACTTGTAATCAGTTTAATCTTCCTAGAGCTGAAACTAAGATTGAATTAGTAAAATCAAGAAAAGAAAAGAAAACTCCTTTGATCAGTATATTTGTGTCAGAAAAGGTTAATATTGTGGAAAACGTTGCCCCACGCTTGTCTGATATTTCATATATGTTATCTCTCTAGCACAATTGGATATAGTTGGTGATTTAGTTGAAAGTTATTACTTCTTTATGACTGTTGATAGAGCACTTATTCCTTTACTGACCCACCTCCTTCTCATCTGTCCCTCTTCTCTTCTTTCTCTCTGCCTTTCTCACCTCTCCCTTACTTTAATTCTCTCAACCTTAAGTGCTCGGGTTTCTGCAGCGAGCAGGACAGCTGTGACTGAGGGGGTGGGATGCAGCAGTTTGACACTAACGTACACCGTCCTTGGCACGGAAAGAGCATTCAGGTCATATGCATGCCAATATTGTCTGCAAAATAGCAGGGGGAGGGAGGGAGGGAGCAGGAATGGGTGAAGGACAGAGCGGTAGAATAAGGACATCATGAAGGAGATCGCTGATCAAATCTATAATAGGAATATTCATCTGCATAAAAAAACTTAGTTCTGACTTTTATTCAAATAAACTTAAAAAAATGAAGATTTTTGTGGGACAATTTGAGCGGCAAATTAAGACTAAAGAGAACTACATACTGACCTTGATCCTGAACTATAACTAACCTATGAGATATTTATAGATAAACTACATCAGCAGGTTTGTCCGTAGGCCGGCTGCCATCATCTGGAAGCTCTTGCTCTGAGCTGAAGTGAGTGTGGCGCTACATCAACCTCTTCATGGCACAGACATCATCAGAAAAGTGCACTTATCATTAAGCCCAAACCACCCCCGGGATGCTGCACTCTGACCTCCCAGAAAAACATTTTTTTTTGCATTGAAGGAGGCAGCATTACAACTGCAATAAAAGAATATCAAGGGTAGGGTTACGTTGATATACCCTTGTGGTGTGGGTCTCTTTCATCAGATCCTTTAACTTAATTCAGGAGGTTAAGTGGTGAAAGAAGACAGAACTTTCCAAGTTTACATTACAAGTGACCAAACATAATAATGTAATTCAAGATAGTGTCTATCTGAGCTCCTTTTTGACACTTATTTTCTTTAAAAAGATTTAAGATGCAACATCTATGTCAAGATCTTTAACAGTTGGCGGAGACTTTAACGTAGTTGTAACTTTCCTACTGTCAACAAGCTGCATTATAAGGCAAAACCCTCCATGTGTTTTCCCAGCATTGCTGAGTTGACTTGGGGTTTGGCCACATATTTTTCTGTCGTGCTGAGTCGGAGTGCAGCAACACTCTCAGAGGCCTCTGGCAGCTCAGACAACTTTCGAGGTTCCATTTTGGAAACTCCAAACTCAAATTACCTGAGCCTTAACCTCAGTAGCTCTTTAAAACTGAAAGTAGTTGTAATAAATAAACGTAAACCATCATAGAAGTGATTCAGAACAACAAATAAGCGTTGAATGAGATGAATTAGCTGCAGCCAGTGGTTTGTTTTGGACAGCTTTCTACAGGAAAAGTAATGTTTTGTTTGTAACTTCCTACTTCTGCTTGTACATGGGTTTGACTTTAGGGAACGCAAGTCCAAACAATTGTTCCTCCTCCTTTTTTATCTCCATATTACAAACAAAAGCAGTCAAACTAAAGGTCAGCTTTGCATTCTGTAGCAAATACTGCAAATGAGTGACTGCAGCACAGTGGGAAGCCCATCAAAATGTATTGCTTCAAACTACGCAGTGGAGGCTATTTTTGTGTGCAGATCCCCTCTCCTCTGTTTCACTTGTTTCCACTGGCATAAAGCTTTGAAAGAGCTTCCAGTCCAGTGATGCAGAAATGACATATTAATAGTATTTTTTGGGGGGGAGCAAAAAAAAAAAAAGAAGGTGTCTGACCTTGAGGCTCCTGTCGTCAGAGGACTATGTGGGTTCTGACTGTTACTGCAGGCGCAGACTGTGTGTGTGTGTGTGTGTGTGTGTGTGTGTGTGTGTGTGTGTGTGTGTGTGTGTGTGTGTGTGTGTGTGTGTGTGTGTGTGTGTGTGTGTGTGTGTGTGTGTGTGTGTGTGTGTGTGTGTGTGTGTGTGTGTGTGTGAGAAACAAACGAAAAAGAGAAAGATTCTAAACATTTCAAACTTTTCAGAACGTACTATATATCTTCATATAATAATGAGACTTTTCTGTTTCCACTGGCTGTATGTTTGTACTGTAACACCTGAATCATTTCTACAGATTACCAAAGTAGATTTGACCATTTTGTTTTGGAGCACTGTCACGCTGCCTCAGAGTAGGATACATGTTGAAAACTCTGAAAAAGAAAACTGTTTCTGGTTGATCGCCTCAGTCATACTGAGTTAAAAGCACCGCAATAAAACTCTTCTCGTGCAGCTTAAATGGAATATTGATGTTCGTAGATTACCTGGTAAAAACAGCACATATCTTAAATAACAAACACAATTATCAGGTAACTGTTTGACTCAATGTTGTTTTTGACCAATCAACTGACTGGTAGAGCCATCAGACAGACATAAATACCTCCTTTTAATTTGTTTGTTTGCTGCTAATGTATTGTTTTTGTCTTCCTTTAAACATACAATGAGAAACAGATGCTCGAATAGGTTTCAGACACGTTTCAGTTTTATGGATTAAAATGGTGAAGGCCTAAATTAAACACCAACAGAAAACCAACGGAAAGTGAAAGAGATGCTGCGATCGACAGAGAGGAAACCCAGACAGAAGGAAAAACAATCCTCTGACGTTTGTTCTAAAATGACTCTGCAGTTAATGTGTCTGCTGCTTTTTTGTGTTTTTTTTTTCTTCTAAAAATAGCAACAAAAAAAATGTACGGCAGAAGAGAGAAAATAATCTCATAAATGAACTAAATCCAATCCATCTTTCTGGTTGTGCCCTTAGTTATTCAAAATATCCACAATTACACCGACAATAGGCAGAAAATATATTCATGATCTTTAAATACATTTGATGAAAAGCAGTTTAATAGCCTAAACCTGTGCATTTGTAGTCAGGTAGAGCAAAGTAGTAGATCATGATGTGTTACTGTACTGGATATCCCTCAACCTTATTTCAGTACCATGGACAGATGCCTAACTTATGCCACTGCTGTGGCTGCTGGATGCATGGGAAGGAAGCAACAGTTACTTATTACATATACATTAGTGCATGGCAGCTATCTCTATTGGTGTGTGAGTGCATGTGTGAATGGGTGAATATGACCCCCCAAAAAAGCTTTAAGACAGCTAAAAAGAGGCAAAGAAAACTATAATAGTGAAGTCAATTTACTTTTCCATTTATATAGTATTTACAGCGTGTTATTGTTGTGAAAAAAACGAACTCTGATATACATTTTCTATGTGGTTAGAAGTTAATGATATTACCGTAATACCATTAAATATTGTCTTTTTCTATTAGCCCATCATATAATGACTTTATGAAACAGTGCTTCACTTGTTTCCTCCACTTCATATAGTTTTTGTAAATATGTGTTATATTTGGTGTTCGACTATAGTGTCCTCAGGACTGTGTTGTGAGATATGGGGTGTGTGTGGCACAAATGCATTGATCCCATAAAACGTTTGCCAACAGCAAGAGTTGCCATGGAAACCAGAGATGCTGTCATACCCCTTGACTGTAACCATAGTGATAGCCCCCTCAGCGACGCGTTGTGTCTGCTTGCCTCACTGTCAAAAGATGAAAAGCACACACACAGACACACACACACACACACACACACACACACACACACACACACACACACACACACACACACACACACACACACACCCAGGCGGGTTTTGGGTAGTGGGACCTGTTTGACAGGCAGACAGCTGGCAGATAAGCGTGGCAGACAGATGCAGGTGCAGTTTTTGGCTTTATGGAAAGCTTTCGAATGACTCCTGGTATACGTCTCTTTTACACTTTGGAGAAGTATGTGGATCAGAAAAGAGAGGGAATACGTTGATCACAGGCTAAGTGGAAAGCGATTACGTGGCATTTGTTGATTGAGAATCATAGAAATGACGCTTTGTATGTCCCATAGGTCCGGGGATGATGTCCTCCATGATGTCATCGGGTGGACGCCAGGATCCACCTGGGCAGCATGCCTTCAGCTCCGACTACCTGTCCGGTGAGGACCCGTAAACCACAAACCATGTATCATAGACCTATGAGTGTAGCATCGGGGGCAGCGTATGAATCTGACTTTTTGCTTCGACAACTGGCCTTTCAAAGCTGACCATCTAACACAACCACTGCCGTGGGCTGCCTTGGAGCACTGAACCTAAAATAGATGTAACAATTGGTGTGCTGCATTTCTGTAACCACCTTCGTCACATGTGACATGATCCCACTTTTAATGTATATCCACTAGATATAACTATACTCGTGTAAAAATGCATTAAAAAATGTATTATGATATCAAACTGAAGTACATTTTGTCACCAATTCTTCATACAGAAATCGTTGTACCCAACAGGAACATAAAGGACAAAGGCAAGAACAAAAAAGATTTATCCATTAAAAAAGATTAATATAAAAACCTTTCTACCAGAATCTAACACATGATACAAGAAGACATAAGCATTAGTGTTGATTTTGCGGCATATAGAGATTTAGTTACAGCATAGGCATGGAAATGTGACAAGTAAGAGGTGGAGGTGGAAGGACTGTCTCTGAAGATCTCGCTGACTTGTTTTGCAAAACGTGACGTTGGCTTTGTGTGTTTGTTTTCTATGTTCAGCTTCACTGCTTCATTTCATTATGCTCCTTCATTTTATCTGTTTCGCCCACTCACTTGACCTCTCTCTCTCGCTCTCTCTCTCTCTCTGTATTTGTTCCTCTACCGCTCTCTTAGGTCCAATGATGGGTGGCATGACAGATCAGTGGAGCCTGAGCAAGACAAAGGACAGCAGCATGCCTGACTCGTTTCTAGGTCCACTTTACTTTTTCACTTCCTGTGGCATATCGACCTTTCACTTAATAACAACATCGTATTCCCCCTTTGCTTATTCTTTTTGCATCTGAAGCTACTCAATGCAGTTTGGTATTTTAGAGCCACATAAACATAAAACAGGCTCGTAATATTGTACGAATGTGGGTCACTGCATAATCTTCTCTGCCTGCTTTTATCCCAGAACTTCTGTGATACTCAACACATTTTTACCATTTTACTCCATTTGGTGTCTCATTCAGATGCTAGGGTAAGATTTATTTTTAACAGCATATGTACCACCTGTGGTGATTTATACTGAAACATGCACACAAAATAGCAGTTACATATATTCTGTTTTACTAAAGTGAAACAGTCAATAGTCAAACATTTTGTCCAATTATGGGTTAAAAGTGGCAAAGTATCCAAGATAAGACTTCGTAAAGCATTAACGTTAAAAAGAAAACCTATATTTTTAAATTTTAATGACAATAACTGCCATTTTTCATTTATTTGGCAGTGCTGTTTTAATAAGAGTAGCTGTCATACTGCACACAAAGTACCATTTACACACTATAAGAAAGAAAATGTGAAAAAGTGCATGCTGAAGGCTGCTAAGATCATCTCTTTTAAAGCATAGGCTTTTGTTAACATTGGCCAAAATGAACGCTGTTGCACAGTAGGGCCACACAACATATTGCAAATGTGTTGTATTTTGTGACATCAACATGTGCAATATGCATCTGTATCGCCAAAGATGAACTAAACAGTCATTATTCTTTGCATTTGTAGTTGATATGGTGGGGTATTCATAATTCCACTGTATTTTACATAAAGAGGCATCATTTCAATGGCATAAGGCTGAACTTTTACTTCCTTTCGTTTGTGTTTTCTGAAAATAATTTTGAATTATATTTTCATGTATCTTATGTGTGTTTGCATTTGCAGCCATTCATTTTAACAAAGGGAAACCACTCAAAGTTGTAGTTGTTAACAGATTATGGTAGATACGTTGTTAAGCTGACATTTTACTGGTCTGGCACACTCAAAATTAAATTGGACTTTATGCGGAACCTGAACTGACATAAATTTGACACCCCTGGTTTAATACTTGGCAGAGTGATTATTCAATATGAATTAAGTAAAAACGTTAAAAAGAAAAACAAGAAAAGTCAACCTCTCAGACTGAGTTAAAAGCTGAAGAGAAAAAGTGTGTTTTCAGAGAAGTTTTAAAAACAGGAAGTGAGTTTGATGTGCAGAGGCAAGTCATTCCATGATTTTGCAGCTCCGACTGAAAAGGCGCGACCACCTCTCTGCTCCCGCTTGGTCTTAGGGACAAACGACAATGATTTCAGTATAGTGTGAGGATGCAACTGTTTAATTTTTTGCAATTTTAAAGTTGCCGGAATGCTTCTTTGTGTTTGATGCAGTTAATCACTGTCAGTCATAAACTGATCAGGCCGCTTTATGAAGCTTTCACTTATTTCGTGAAGTCAAAGGCGTCGCTGCTCACTTTGCAGAGAATGGACAGAAGCTTATGAAAACCATCTGACATGCTGTTTATTATAATTAGACATGTTAATATTGAGATAAACTATTTGTAAGCACGGAGCTGTTTCCCTGTTGCTGATGTATGTTTGTTTGTTTTTTTTTGCTGTTGTTTTTGTCCACGTCTTCAGGCTTTTCTCAGTCTGGAATGGGGGGGACCATGGGGTCCGGCCTGCCACCGTTCCAAACAAGTATGACCTCCAATCTTGGCCAAACTGGGATGACAGGGATGATGGGGATGACTGGGATGGCTGGGATGACTGGGAAGAGTCCAGCTATGGACACCCAAAAAAGCTCCGGCCTTTTTGGCGGGGAGAACAAGAGCACCACTAACACCAGCGGGAACAGTCCGTTTAAAAGCAGCGATCCATTTTCTTCTGGTGGCCCCGGAGTCCAATCTATGGACCACACTGCAGGTATCACAAAGGGGGTTTGGTTGCATGTTTTACTGAATGCTGGGGCAACAGAGGAGGTCAGAGTCAGGAGGATGAGAATGCATTATGTTTACGAAGCTTTCCAGACTAACTGGGTTTAGTTGAACGTTAAAGAGGATTGTGAAGACAAAAAAAACCAACAAAAAAAAACACACAATCTCAATCCATGGTCATATCTTATATTTTATTTAGTCAAACCTCAGCACTGGAGAGTAGGCCTGGGATTCTGCAGCAGGCCAAGTGGGTGGTGACAGAAGATGAGCAACAGCGTGATAACAGAGGACAAACTTTCAGCAGCAGAGGGCAGCCTTTTCTCATGATCACTCATAAAGTCCCAGCTCGCTGCTTTTGTTGTCGCTTGTCGCCTCATGGCTTCACAATCAGACTGGATCAACAGACAGATTTGTCCTATAAAGTGACCATTTAACCGCAATAAAGCCTGAGAACAGCCCAGAGCTAGTTTATTAGGCTTTTTTTTTTTTCACCCATCCTTATTAATTCTTGCAGGACGACAAGAAACAGCATGTCTATTTCGTTAATATTGTAGATGGATAATCGATATCTGCTCAAAGTGAGTCACAGCAGAAGCTAAATTTATAGTTGCCAAGCAACAAAATCCCATGTGTGCAGAGCGTCATGAATTTTTGGAACCTCCTGTGTGATCATATCTGAGGGCGACATCACACAGAGAGTCGAGACATGCCTGCAATGCTCTAGACTCCAGAATCCTCTCGATGTAATTCTTAACAGTGTACAAACTGTTAAAATTGACAAAATTTATATTTAAATCGAACTCAAATGTAACAGTTCTGGGGAAAACTCTTATATTGTCTCTTTAAATGACTCTTTGTCTGCTGTAGTGTAGACCTACTGTTTGTTTACTTTACCTTCTCATTGATGTGTCTTGCCAGCAATTGTATAACAGTTACTATTCGAGCTCACTTGCTCTTAAGACAGATCTGATGCATTAGTGACACAGATGACTATATACTACAGATAATTTCTTATCTTTCAGGGGTGATTTCAAGAAACAGCATTTGTTTGCACAAATAAATTATTACCGCACAATAGTGGTCATCAGAGGCTGCCTCGCCGCACATTTCACTCAGTTTAGAATGGGAAAACGCTGTTGTATCTCTGACCATCAGAATAGCCTCCTACAGCCCATCAAATATTCAGGAGCGTGCCTGAAGTGATACAACCTCATGCCGCTATTTTCAAATTTGGACGTGAGCTAACGCTGCCGTCACGAAAAATACCTGGAGACATTCTGTGAAATCCTGTTATGTCACATGGATGAAAAAAGTCAAGACAAACAAAATATGAAAGCTTTTAGATGAGTAAAAACAAATTCTTAACCTTAAAGATGCACAATTTTTGAAAGTTGTACAGCATTTGTGCAATAAGACAGATGGAAACATGTTATTGTTCTTCATGAGTCACGAATAACAAAGACAAATGGTGAAAAATGTACTTCCGATAAGTTTAGGCTGCATAGTTTTGTTGGTTTTTGCTCTAGTCTCAAGGTCACCGCAGTATTTTCTCTGATTTAAATGTTCCCGGTGGTTGTCCAATAAGTTTTCACTTCAAGAAAATTAAATACATTAGTAACTTTGCTGTTTTTAAAGCATTAATGCATCTCTCAAAAGCTGTTCCAAACAAGTTGGAGGTCGAAGAGGTTAGACCTTGTGTCATCACCCTGTAGACAGAAACTTGTCCTGTCTTTGGTCTTTAGATTATTTTTGTCTTGATATTTGCACTTTGCAAATTTTCCTAAATCCTCTTTGCAAAATTATAATTCGTAAGCTTAGTTTAGCCACAAAATCCTCCAACTGCAGAATAATAACAAATCTGATAAACTGTGTTCAGTCAATAAAAAGCAAATACAATTCTTAACAAGTGAATGTTATTTTGTTTATAAATGCTAATTGAAATAGCTTTTTGCACGTGGTCATATTGATGGGCAAAAACATCTAGTATGCCATGTGTTCAGCATTTAGGATTAAGCAATCTAAAAATGTGTGAAAAGGCAATTCGAAGGTTCCTCTTAGTTACAAAATCTTTGCAAGTATCCTTTAAGCATGGCTGGATATAAGCAGCCCATTCTCTCTGTTGGTAGGCAGAACATCGAAGGTTAAATTTGGAGTCTTGAGGAGCCATGTCTCCCCACCTCTCCTCGTCTCACATCGCTGAGTATCTAATGAAGCAGGAAAGAGAAACCATAGTTTGAGTCATATTTTTTCACAGAGGGAGTCTGTCTCCCACTCACTCTGTACGGCCAAATAATATCAAGCACCGATACGTTACTGCCGTTGAACAGAAGTGTGTCTCAAGGGAGCTGTTGAAGTTAAAAAGGAACCATTAGTGAGCTGCATAATAAATCTATAAATATTAATAACTCATAATGCCTCAAATTGAACCTTTTGAACTAATCTGGAAAACTCATTAAAGAAAAGAAAAATACAGAAATTGGAACTATGACATAGCCGCAATGAATTGATAATGCATTTATCAACCTGGATTCTGCTTTCTCTGTTTCTCTTCTTCAACCTTTGGTCCTTTACATGTTTCTTCTTTTGTCTGTGCAGGTGACAAGGCATTTAATGTGATTAAACTCTATGAAAGCTCAAGATTTCAAATGACCCTTCACTCTTTCTTTCTGCATAGGTGATGTATGTGAAGCGGCTGTTGTCCCAACACTAATGTATTTCTTGGCAGTTCGCCTGATTCCAGATTATGAAGTACTCCCGTTAAATACCTGATCAGATTAAATATAGATGATAATACCCCGAGCTGTTTATAGCTGAAGAAGCATCAGGCCAAGGGGAGAAAATAGAAACCTCAATCAGTTTAAAAATGCAGGGAAGGATGCTAGATTTAAAGGGGAATGCACCTTTTTCCTGATTTCCATTAGTACGTAATGGTGTAACACGGGCTGAAGAGCATGCTGGAAATGGAATGATGAAGACTGAGATATGAGTATTTTAGACAGGGAAAAGCTTTGATCAGCATCAGTCTGTTCATTTATCTGTCTGTTCATCTCTCTGTCTCATTCTGTCTGACTTGATGAAGCGCTTATCATAAAGTTAATTGAGAAGTTTGACTTCTCTGTGAGCCTCCAAGCTGGAGAATAGAAAAAGACCCAAAATAAAAGGAGGGGGGTGATGATTTTAGTGCAAACTGAAATACTTGCATGTGCACATTTATCAGTGTTTTGCGTGAATCCATAGCATTTCTTATTGATTAGATGTCATTTTGTCTCATACGTGTGTTTGCATGTGCAGTCATTCCTGTGACTCCCAAGATATGCATGCATTTGATCTGAGACATGCATGCCGGACCCTGTTTGATATGCGCTCGATTTATCTCTCTTGTTAAGTTGCTCTGCTGCTGTCTGCGTGCTTGTTTTGCCCTGTTGTGTGTTCCTTCACCCCAACACATGTTGATTGCATATGCTGATGATGACACTGTTGATAATGATGTTTCAAAAGTAATCGAATATTTTCATCAGAAAGACAATTGCCGCATATATTCATTGTTTGGCTGGAACAAAGTCCGTTCCAGAGTCCAAAATTTGTACAATATGATATGACCACTGGATTTGTCAACCTTTGTATAGTCTCATTTTCACTTTATCATTGGGAAATGAACCGAAGAGGCAATCTTAGTCAAGCACCCGGGTCCAAATATGCTTCTATGTAGTCCATAGGCTTCAAATCCCATTGTGCCTCAGTCCTTCTATGGCCCTGCTTCAGTTTGCCAAATTAAAGATAAAATGCCTCCAAAGAACCCACAATATAAATGAAATCAAAGAAAATTCTCATCAGTTGATGACTAGTGCTGAGAGAACAGCATCTTTAAATACCTATTACCTACCTATTGGTAATATGCCCTGATAATGCATGTGTAATTTAGTTCCTAATGGACCGCAGAGAGAGAAACAAAAACAAACAACAAACAAACAGGTGAGTAAAAGACATATCGGTTCAATGTATTTATAAAAGCAGGCACCATCACATACAACATATTCTGCAGTCTTCAGAAAGTGTTGCCAAAGAGAGCTATAAAGCACTCAGACTATGGTTACTATTGTTGGGAAATGAATTCACTTTGACTCTTCCTCATATTACCTGGACAGCAGGCGGTGATCCATATTGATAAGTCAGACTCTTATCAGGATGGCAAAATGTGCACCACAACATTATGCACAGTTTTATATTTGAAATTGTGTTTTGACTTTATCATAGGAATTTGAAAAGTTACCCCACATTGCATACGCACCCTCATCTTAATTGCAGTCGCATCCCCCAACTGTGAATGAGACAAAACGATACGATTTAAAAAGGATGGGAAATTCCTCCTTGAGGAACATTCAGTCCCAACCACTGATTTTACTTTGTCCTAATAGCTGAGTGACTATTTTCCCGGGTAAAACTCGATGTACCTCCTTCTAATGGACTTGCATGTAATTGAACCTTGTCCTTGTGGTACTCAGAACCGACAGGAATTTTAAATGAAAGTGTTTCTGGTTCCTCTGAGTCACTTTAGGATATAGGAGTACTGCACCAGTGGTATTGCTGTCCTTTACACTGCTCAGGATACACACGTGAAAATAATGAAAGTAAATGCAGCAGAACGTCATTTATAGTCTTTGCTTGCCAGGAAGTGGCTCATGTGGTCCCAAACTGCTGTCCTCAGGAAGACATTAGAGGTCTGGTTACCACCTGTAGAACTGAGATTTAGATTTATGTAAAGCTACACTTTGGATTTTGTTGATATGTGTGAATGTTTTTAAGAAAATCATCACACTTTTGGGTTAAAACTGAGTGGATCTTCATAAAGTCTTCGTAATTGGCCAATTCTGCTTTTCTGTATCTTCACAAATTAATGTGATTACTACTCTTATACTGCTAAAGACTTCACATTACTGTTAGACCATAAGTTGCTCTCAGGTTTAAATCTGACATATCAAGGTCATGTATAGTAACCACAATCTGATGGCTTTTCGGCAGGTGTTTTCTCTGAAATAGTATGTGATTGGTTCCTCCTCTTATAAAACCCTCCCCCCCTCGGCAGCTCCCGCCCTCTCTCCCAGCGGCTCAGTGGACGACAGCAGTCCCACATCCTCCAACTCCGAGCCCCTCAGCCCCGAGAGAGTGGGGCCAGGGGTCGAGGCTGGCAAGCAGCGACGGCGAAAGAAGAAGAGGAAGGGCCGTGATGAGGTCTACGACTTCCTGGACAGCCAGGAGAATAACATTGCCGAGTCAGACAAGCATGGGATGCTGGACGGAAGGGAGGCGGAGGAGGACGAAGATGAGGACGATAACTGGGAGTGGGAGATCAGAGAAAGTGGAGGAGGGGGTCGGGTTAAAGGCAGGAAGACTAAAAGTCGGGCAAGACTTCCCGAGGAGTGGGGCGCACCGCAG
Source organism: Lipophrys pholis (assembly GCF_963383615.2). Taxonomy (NCBI): domain Eukaryota; kingdom Metazoa; phylum Chordata; class Actinopteri; order Blenniiformes; family Blenniidae; genus Lipophrys; species Lipophrys pholis. Next base: position 35,170,502 of record NC_137635.1, on the reverse strand, counting down.
CAGCCCGTCTCCCCTACACCGGCTTCAGTCGCTCCTAAGTGGGCTACAGCTGCTGACTCTGCTCCGAACTCTGGCCCCGGCCCTGCTTCGTCCTCTGCTTCTGAACCAATACCAACAAGTTTTGTCAACCCCAACGTTACCCTTGCAACCGATTCGTCTCCACGTTCCTACGAGCCCATGTGTGTAGAGGATTTTCCTGTATCCGTTAAAGATGGGCAAAAAGCTGTTGAAGAGAAAGTTTCAACCAGCAAACCCCAGCCTAACATTAAAGCGACCATTCCTCCCGGAAAGACTGGTCTGGCTGGTGATCCGAGTGGAAGTCTAGCATTAATGACAGGAGACAATTTAAGCCCTGTCTCCCAGACCTTTTCTTTCCTGGATTCAGTCCTCCAGACCCCTCCAGGCTCCACTCCAGACTCACAGACTACTACCCCTATCACCAACACCCCATCCATTGCCACTGCCTCTCTGACAAAATCTACCCCGGCAGAAAGCACCTTCCCTGCTTCACAAGCCTCTTCCGTTTTCGGCCCCTCTAAAAGCATGCCCACCTCCACCGCATCCACCAACCCACCCCCCTTTGCTCCCACAGAAACACAGCCTCCAACAACCGGCTCCACCCTCAATGTCGATGCCAAGCCTTTCGTCCCCTCGGCCACACTGATATCCTCCTCCTCCTCCTCCACGGCCTCTTCGGGAGTCTTTCCTCCCGCGTGCGCCGCCTCGGCAGCACCCGTTTGCTCCCCGGCTGCTCCCCATAAGAGTGAAGCCACCCCCGCATCCTCATCAGACACTCTCCCTCAAAGTGCAGCCATGTCTCTTAGCTCAGCCACACCCCCTCCCTCCATCACCCAAGCAGTCCCTCCCTCTCTCCCTGCACACTCAGAGAACCAGGAGTCCTCATCGCCACAGCTCCCCCCACTGGAAGGTTGGTGAACTACAGGGAAGATTATCAATAAAATGGAGCTAATTTACACAAAAGTGATTGTAGGGTAGGATAGCAGGAAGTAGTACTGTTTGTCTTCCTGTATGCATGGCTGTTTGCCTGTGGATTGAGCTCCAGGCTTGCTTGGAGCTCGACCCTTTCCTCTGTGAATCTGTTATAACCAGGGCCCGACAGATACACCCAAAACGTCCTTCATCTCCATCACTTTTTAACATTTTGCTCTCAACAGATCTTTACACGAATATGGTCTGTGTTGCTGCATCAAAGTGTTGAATCCTATAGTTCCCCCAGAAATTTACCAGGAAATAAAAGTACTTGTGTTCAGATATGTCACTGTTTCCCTGCGCTGGGACACAAATGTGTTGGTCGGGCCCTATATTAACCAAACTGCAAGGGTGAAAACTGTTCAGCTGTCTGATTTGATTTCCCTTTGCTTGCCACTGTGTGTCCTTTACCATGACCATATAACAACTGTATTAATAACCTGCTGCTTCTGATAGTTCTACTGTCTATGCTTGCTCCTCCGTCTAATGTTTCATGTCATGTCAGCTGCCTGTGTAAAATCCTGCTGTGTCCTTTCTGTGCATAGAACTGTACAATTTACCACAGTCTTTGCATTGCAAAGCCAGTTTGCTGATGCGTTCAACTTTACAAAGTAAATTTTTTAAAAACTTCAAAGACAATAATGACGATAGACCTTAACTTGGTCTTTCTATGACAAGAGAGATTTTTAAATGTTTCAATAGACTGGGCTTCCTCAATAGAGTAATTCGTTTTATCACTGCATTTGACCACTTCTGCTCACCTGGAAGGGAGGAATCTAGATATTAACATCAGATCTGTTGCATGTTAGGGACAAAGGAAAATAATCTAACATTTTGTAATTTTTAAGTCCTCAAGTTGTTGTCTGACATAAGAAATTGACCTAAGTTCATGTTCTTGTATTATCCTAAACTTTGAGTCACATGTACCCACTTTCCAAAATACAATTACTTCTGCTCTCATTCCACATTTAGGTCTAATGATGACAAGTCATATTTTATATTTATTCAATTTATTTTCCAATATGTTGATGATAAAACAACATAAAATTCAAAACTCGGACAGCGCTCCTGACCAAACTATTGCAATGTAATGATTAAAGATATGTTCATACAAAATAATAAAGACGACTCAGGATCTGTTTGCATCAAGGTTTTGACTTGTGTAAGTTATCAATGGAGACAAAATTATACCATCGCTCTACTTCAGTTCTATTCTATAATAACCAAATTCAACTATCAGGTTGTCTCCCGTTTGTAAAAGAATGGCTTCATGCTCTCTATCCCCATCAGAGTAAAAAGGATTTACGAACTAACAGTGTGATAATATGATGCTATATAATCTAGCCTGTGTCGGACTGCTTGGTTTCCTGGGGAAAACCTCCTCATAACACCACTAAGTTTAATCTTTCTATCTGTGATCACATCTCATGGCCTTCTTATTTTAAATGTGGTCACGTTGCTTTTCTTGAGCCTTTTCTCACACCTAAAATCTCGGTAACGCTTTAAACTGTGTGCATGTGTGAAATGCACACCATGCTCTTGTATACAAAAGGTTTCGTCAATGAGTCAGGCACTCATGTCTGCGTAGTTGAGACTTGAGACTAACTGTCTTATTTGCAATTAAGAATATATAATCACAACTTCTTGACATGCTCTTTAACTTCTTTAAATCCTTATATCCAAAAGCAATTTTATAGTATTATTGGACTCTTTTTTTCAAAAAATATTAAATTAAATTTTAAGAGTTTATCTAAAACAACTGGACTTGTGTTTTACACAATGAAGTTAATTCAAAGTGACTAAACATTGTGTTTTTTCTCTCTCTCTCTCTCTTTTTCCCCTTATTCTCATTTTTATTCATCAATGATGTGGCTTCTATCACAGGTAAGACAAGTTTCAAGTTTTTAAATTTCCGCATGTTTTATTGTCAAATGAAGGAGTATTTTACCACATACTATAAAGATGAAAACACTAAGGCAAGAACATGCATTAAATTAACAAAAAAGGTGAAAGAATATTTTTAAGGGAATTTTTTCATATTTTACAATAGATCAATTAGAACATTAAGGCCATTACTGGTCTTTATAAAAATGTGATAGGAAAAAGGTAATGTACATAAAAACTGTTATTTTGAAGGCTCCTGAATGTTGGTGAATGTCGGTGTGCCTCCCAGCGTTAAATTGAATAAATGAAAAAGCGGACTGCTTTGTTGCATTTAAACATGGCATTCTCAGCTTTATCTACCAGGGGGCATTGTTTGGAAGATAATTGCAACAGATTTCAACTTTGATAATTTTTTGGTTTGACTATTGTCAGTTCAGGAATGTGTGAGGCATTCATTATGCAAACGGAGCTTCACAAACAGGATTCCCTCTCATTTATCCAAATCAGCATGAATGTGAAGAAAAAAAAACTCTGCAGCTCAGTTTGTGTGCGTTTGTGTTTGCTGGAAGGTTTCCTCTGCGGCAGAGGCCTGCCTGCTCTGCTTATTCAGTCTGCACTAAGTTGTCCCAGGGTGAATATGTTACCCTGCAGTTCGTCCTCCCTCGGTGCTTCACTTGACAGATAACTAAGGCAACTACCAGGACATTCGAAAAGGCTTTGTTCATGCCCCTTTTTCACCATTTCTTGGCTTATCCTAGTTTTATGTTCCTTTGTTGATTCTTTTGTAAATGATGTAAAATCTTGAATGTCTTTTTAGGTTGATCTGTGTTTTAATCAAACCGTGTCGACCAGCTCAGTCTTTCTAGAATTCTAGAACTAAAACATAGCCAATATGTTCCTCAGCGGCTTGTAAAATCCAACAACAGAGGAACATTATCAGTTATTTGTCTGTCATAAGCTTGAACCTATAGTCATTCATTCACTCAGAAGTCTGAATATATTTGGGGTAACAAATAAATGCTGCTTTTTCCAATCTGCTTGTATTAGGCTGAAATTCTCTCAGAATGAGTCCAGCTGAACTTGGAAGTTACAAGAAACTTCTTGATATAAACTGTAGGACTCTGCTGCCGTTGAATATTGATATTCTATTAAAATCTTGTGTTGTACTAATTTTGAGGATGGCTGCGGCTACACATTAGTGTGGTGGTTAGTACTCTCACTAATTCTTGCTGGTTAACGTCCAAGTTGGGCTTGGGGCCATTTCTGTGAGTGGTTTGCACATTCTTCCTGTGCATGTGTGAGTTTTTCCCAGCTGGTTCCACAGTCCGAAAACAGTGATTTGAGGGAAAAATGAGTCCTGTTAATGACCTGTAGGTGGAAATATGAGTGTGCCTCTCTGTGTTCACCCTGTGTTTGCCTCTTGTCAGCTAGGAGCCTGGCCTCTCTCTGGATATATCACTTTGCGTTTTTAATACTGCATTCACTGTTCATTAACCAGTAAGTCTTCAGCTGCCTCGCGGTAAACATTTTGCAACAGTTGCTCAAGACAGCAAGTCAATATTTTTAAATGATTGTAAAATAATCCAACTCAGTGTGACATGAAGAAGCTGGAGGAGATGAGAAAAATACTAACAATTAGAACGAAACCCTCAGCTGCAGGGTCTGGCAGCCATTGTGGATGAAACCAGTGTAGGTACAGCTTTTTTTCAAACCATTGTGTCACTATTATTCTATCTGTGTCTATTTCTTCCTCCTATCTCATTCTCCTCTGTCTATTTATAAACCAGCATTTCTCTCTTCTCTCTCACATACAGTATTGATGACTGTGACTCTCTCACCCTTACATAAGGCAGACACACCCCCTCTTCTTCCCGCGTGTGTCTATAAAATGTAAAGAAATGTGTTGGATTAAGCTACATAGGATTGAAGGACTAAAGTAGGCCCTCAGTTCCACATAGCAAAGAGATAACTCTTTCGAAAGATGCTATGACCTGAATTCTGTCCTTGAGAATGAATCAGAGATTCAATCACTGTGAATTCTCTAAAGTGAAGTAATCACCAGAGACCAGCGGAAGGGGGGGGGGGGGGGGGGGTTGGCTGTGGAAGTGAGCAGACAGATAATCATGTTGCAGTGTGGAGGTTGTGCAGGAGCAGGGTTGTTGCCTTGCCTCTAACTTGCTCAATGGCTCCATCAGGTGTCCCCCAAAGCAACTGCAGCTCTGGAGCGCCCCACGAATAATACAATACGAATGCACTGGAGATGTTGAACAGTCATGCCTCATCCTCCACCACAACTTTAACACTAAACGGATCAAATCAAAACTCACTGTTATACCCAGCAATATCAGAGTCATTATGGAAAATTAGGAACATGTTCAGCCTGAGAATCATCCATCTGACTCGACTCTCATCCTGACACTGCCGTAGAACAAGAAACTTATTATATTGTCCCGAAAACAAACCAAAAGTCCAAAAACAAAGTCTTCTTGTAGTGGCAGTCCGCAAAGGCAAAGAGAAGCTGCAGCTCAGGGGAGAAAAGCACAGAAGCTGCAGCACAGGAGGGCAGAGACACAGACGCAGGAATACAGGAACAGAAACGCAGCTGAACCGACAACCAGGGCACACAAGACAAGTCCCTGACATTCTAAAGGCACCAGGTGCAAATGATCACACACTCAGGGTCAGGTGAAAGACATCAGAGTGAGGAATAGCAGTCAGACACAAAGAGGGAAAGCCAAGGAACCTGAAACGAGAGACTCACAGAGATAGGATAATACAACATTTCTCAAATCCGACTTTTGGAGAATCCCTCCAATGTCAAATGCTTGGGAATCCACTCATGATCACATGAGCCGAAACCACTATACATTTTGTTACTTGTTGTATTGTCAAGTCGCGGGCCAGGAAACAAACTTTGACTTTTGGATTTGATAATAAAATCACTTAGATTATGGGAGAACATGTTGAACTGCAGCTTTGTCTGGAGACTTCCGAGCTGTGCTTTGATTTAAATGTGGTAAATACAGACATCATATAATGGTGCTTTGGTAAAATGGTAAAATGTTAAGTTTTTGAGTGCTTATTTATTAGTCTGTAAATCTCTCTGTTTTGATAAACGGTGAACTAGTTTTTACTGAACATATTGATAATTATTTGATTATTTTATGATTATTCCTCGTCTTTACAATGTTCTAGTTTTGGACTGTCCAGTTAATTAACATGAGTATTTCTCTTAATTTCAAATACATGAATCTATTAAAATATCACAAAAATCGCATTAAGTTGCAGTCGGCATCAAGCTATTGTACAGACACTGAGGCGTATAGTCAACTGTGGAGCCAATTTGAGATGTCAGACTTTGGGTGGATGTAACAGCAGCATTAAAAATAATCCACCATCATGATTAACCTTAGTATCCAGTCCATGTGCTGGTGAATCATCATGGATCAAATGGGATCAGTTACCCCACCAAGTAGAACAGTATTTGATACCAATGTCATATGTGTTTGTACACTTGAAACATCATCCCACAGCCTCTTTGCTTAGTTTAGCATAAAGCCTGGAAACAGCTGACTCTATCTAAAGGTGAGAAACCTGCCACCTCCAGAGCTTATTAATTAGCTCTGCTGTGTGGTTATTATTAGCTCCAAAAAGAAGCACTCAAGTTGTTCCTTTCGATTTCCTACAATTCCCCAAAACTATTCAAGTAGGATCCAATCAGTTCTGGTCAATAGGATTATTTCTTCACCTTTATCTGAGCCTAGTAATGGAACCGCAATCCTGCTGTATGCTTCCACTTTCAGTTCAGCATCAGCTGACCCTGTTCTCTTCTTGTACTGTATATTAGACTGCCTCTTCATCAGGAGAACTCCTTTAATTTCTCTGCGTGTGATGGATCTATTTGGTTGCGTTTCCCTGCATGACGCCGGTGCATGGTGGGGTACTGAAGTCCTATATTGCAGTCTCTTTTAAGGCTGAATCTTGCTCTCAAATGAGGCCGACACGAGCACTGTATGCTGCAGGATCTCATTAAGGGCTCATTTTTGAAAGGGCTGTAGCTGAAGTTTGGTATCTTTGTCTGTCCTCTTTGTCATCTTTTGTCTTTCAAATAACATCTTCTGAGCTAGTTGTTTTTCTACTGTATATTGAGAGTTATTTTCTGCTTTTGCTCCTTCATTGGCTGTGTCTCAAATGTCTGAAAGTTCACCTTCTTATGTTCCCATCGAATGTGACTCACAAACGCCTCATACAAATTGCGTACATCGGTGCCAGAGATTTCGCTCATTTCAAGTATAGATGGAATTGTTACATTTAATGTTTTGTGGACTGCAGCACTATTTGGACAAAATTAAAAATATTTGATGTGCTCTGATTTGTCTAACGTTTGTGAGGCTTCTACTGTGATGGATGGATGGATGGATGGATGCATGGATGGATGGATTGTGCAAATTTCATGTCATTCTTAAAAAGACAATTCTCAAAATCCATTTTGGTCCATAAAAATTCACAATTTAGTTTTTAGAATTGGCTCGTGCATTCAGTTTTCACTATTATATATTTTGAAATGCATTGTTTTCTCTACTCCATGCCTCAAATATCCTATCACCTTCTGTCACCCCTGTTTTTACTACCTGTACTGCCAATCCTCCACATTGCTTTATACAATATTTTCACACCCGCTTCTACTTTTTACTTTAGTTGCTTCTCTTGCAAGATCATTTTTTCTCTTCATCTGTTGCTTCCCTCATCTCTTTTCTTCATCTGCTCAGATTCACGTCTCCGTCCTTCCCTCCATCCAGCTATAATGTTTCTGCTCCATCCCTCCATTCCTCATTTTCCTCTCCCTCCATCTCTTTGCCCTTTCTGTCTCCTCCATCCACGTCACGTCTTCCCCCACTCCTGCTCAGACTCCCCGTGTCGTTGCGGCACCACAATAATCACTGCATCAACGATGTGGGTGTGGGTTGGGGAGGTGGGGGTGACAGCGGTGGGGGCGTTGTCAGGGAGACCTGGGAGGCGGTTGCCGTGGAAACAAAGAGACTCTGCGAGTGAGGGATGGAGGGAGGGATAGAGGGGGTGGACTGGGTGTGACAGTCAGCGAGGTTGAAGAGTAAAAATAGAAACGCTCTGACAATATCTTCTCTTGCTCCCCTCCCCACACCTCCACCACCCACCAACTCTCTCTCTCTCTCTCTCTCTCTCTCTCTCTCTCTCTCTCTCTCTCTTTCTCTCTTTCTGCCCAGCACTGTGGGCAAACAGCTGTACCATCTTCACTCTGTTTTCGCCATTTGCAGCGGATGCTCGACAATGCATGACCTTCATAAAGGAGGACTTAAAGTATCCTCATTCTTACTTGTATATGAATAGCACTGTCAGGGTAACAGGTTGTTTTTGAACTCATATGCAGCTTCTTTTTTTTTTCTTCCAAATATGTGACTTATAACTGTATTTGTAATAGTCCCTTCTTTTATGTTCCCCTGTTTTTAGGTAGGGGTTTAGAGAGTTCTTAGGATTCACTTGGGAAGCAGATTTCTAAAAAGCCTAAATTTCTAATTATGAAACTTTCCAGACATGATTTCTCTCCAGACTATTTAAAGTTACAGCAGTCCTTTCATAGGCAAAATGCAGCCATGTACCATTTGCATACTAATGAAAGGAAAGATTGGAAGGGATTGAGAAAGGCTGAAGGAAAAAAAAAAGTACAATCAAATACTGTAGATGAGCGCATATTTCTGTGTGTGTATGAAGCCAATGGAAATAGTTTCTCGTCTGTAGTCTATTTGCATAAAACAGTTGTGGCCAATTCAACAAATTCAAACGCAAACAGTGAGAGAAACATTAGAGAGAGATAAAAAAAAATAAGAGCTGTCAAACTGTACTCCAGCAGCCTCGTGGATTGATGAAAAGAAGCTGCAGAACTCATTTGAATGAAACCGCAAGTGCTGTAGAGAAAGTTACATGTGTGTTAATGTGTGAGTTAATCTCATCTCTAAGCTGCACCAGAAGCTCTTTGATGTTACTTTAGGCAACAGGAGTGTTGCTGTGAGCTGAATGTAATCCGAGCATGCCGAACCACAATCGCAGTCGTGGAAATAGAGTATCGCCAAGAAAGATGATGCAGTTGGTACAAAAATGTTTGTTTTCAAAACCATCCGCAGGGTGTTGAGATGTGAGCGGTTATCTAATGATTTTGGTGACACTTTCATCTTTCTCGCCACAAAATGAGTTATTAACACACTGGCCACTGAACAGGAATTGATGGAAATTACATTTTCATCTGCACATTATCTCATTTAGCATTCCAATTAAATTCTACCACCATAGTCAAATCTGACGTGAATGTGCTTGTATGACCTTATTCTCTTAAAGACCAGTGACCTTTGTCATGCCCTGTAGAAATACTAAATGGAAAAAGGTGAAATTATGTTTCATTCATTTAGCTTGAAAGGGAGACACATACAAATGTTACCACCTATTATGAAACGATAAGGTGCCACCTTAAAGCCTTTTCTATCATGTTGGACCAAGTCACAAAGAAACCTTTACCAATCTTTGCTGTAAACTGACCTGGAACAAAGCAATCATAAACAAAATTATGATTTAAATGAAAGTGTGTGTAGATATTGACGTGATTGAAGTGTTGCTAGTTGCTGCATGCATGCTTTTTGGCGGATCTTTTCACCAAGTCTCATTGGGTTGAAAGTTCAATATCTTTTATCAGAGAAAACATGCAATGAAACTCAAGTACTGCTTGGTTGGTAGAGCGGTCGTCTCCCAAACGGAAGGTCGCAGGTTTGATTCCCATCTCTGCCTGCCTACCGAAGTGTCCTTGGGCAAGACACTGAACACCAAACTGCCCCCATTGGAGTGACAGCGTCTTGCACGGCTGCAGCCTCCAATGGTGTGTGAATGTGTGTGTGAATGTGATGAACAATGTAAAGCGCTTTGAGGCTGCTGTCAGTGAAAAGACGCCATATAAGCGAGTCCATTTAACTTCCGTTTATTTATTGACACTTTTGCAGCGACATAGTGCCACTTCAAGGTGTTTTTGTCCTACTATTGACTCCACGATGTATACGTACCATTTTTTTTGTGTGTATAAACTCAGACTCACCACTATTTCTTAAGGCCTTTACTCTAATGGTTATTCATTATTCATTTGGAGTCTTGTTGCCTGTTGACTCACCTTTAGTGACGGGAGAGTCGCCACAACACCTCTGTTTATAAGCTTTGTTTGAAAGGTGAACTTCACTACTTCTTGAGAGCTTTAAGGTGAACTTTATGTAAATTATCATTATTTTATTTCACATTTCAAAGCAGCTGTCATGTTCATTGGCAAATTCATTCAACTCATATAACTTATATCTAAACTATACATTTAATATTCATTGACTTTTTATTGATTTGCTAAAACTGTTTTGTTCATATTTGTGACTTAGATGGAGACAACTGTATACAAATAACATGTTGTGATTTTTTACAATATCAAAGAGGCAAAAATACCACTATTTCCCATATGGTTGTTCACTTCACTTGTAATCTTGTAATGCTTGATATGAACTGCTCAGTGAGTCAGAAAACAAGATTAAAACTCGGTGGGTCAAAAGATATAATTTTGCAAAAAATGTCAACGTTCCAGAGTGAACATGTGCAAATAAGTAGGGTTGAAGGGTAAATTGGTGAGAACAATAAGCAAAGACAGTAAAACAGTCTGATTTCATAATGTTTGACCATGTAAAGTTTAAGGTTGAACAATAAGGGGTCAGTACCCTGTTTTCCTGCATGTGACTGTAGCTCTAGTCTTTTCTGAACTCGGCTGTCTGGATTTCTCCACTTTAACCCGGACTGCCCTTTGATTGTTTAGTCTATCCGGACTGAAACTTTCACAGAAGTCTGGCCTGGTTTTCTTGCATAACATTCTTCTGTTCCAAGTCTATTGAAACTAAACAATCATCTGATGTCCTCATCTTCCTTGTCTGCGGCTCGCTGCTCCTCTGCGCTTACAGTAGACAAATTGTTTATGGAGGATTATGTAATGCTATTTATTCCTTTTTAGACATGCTTGACAAGCTGCTCTTGTTATTTTGGCACAGTCCTCCAGTGTGTTTGGGGGTGGTGAAACGGTGATGGTGGGAGACACTCAGCTGTCATGCACTGTGCAAAACTTTATAAAGTTGTCAGTATTATTTTTTTTCTCGACATTTGTTTAAAATGATGTTTCAGAGGGAGGGTCGGCAATCCAAAGTTGGCTCGCCGACAGTTCATTCCCAGCAGCTCCCTAGTTACTCCAGAGATTAACCACTGTCTGCACATTCAATAGCTGTCGGCTCTATTCCACCCCCAGTCTCAGTCTTCTGAGAGAAAACTCAACTCTTTCTTTCGTATTGTCACTTCTATATTAAGACAGTATCAAACTCAAATTGTTTGAATGCAGGGCGGCCCAGTAATGTAGTGGCTACCACTTTTGGCCACAATGTGAGAACATCCTTATATGCCTCTGGGCCTTTCAGTGAGGAGTTTGCATGTTCTATGTCGGTTTTGTGTGTGTACTATGGCTTCCACCTCGGATACATTAGCTTCAGCTAAATTGACTGTAGGAGATGATGTGTGTTTGAGGAATTGTTTGTCTCCTTGTGTTACCCTCACGATGAACTGGCTACATGTCCAGGATGTGCCACGTGGTGGGTACACCCAGAGATGCCTGGATCGGTGTATCTATAGTGCTGGGGGTGAGTGTGGGTGAATCTCTGCCTCTCTGTGTGAAATCCGTGATGAACTTGTTCACCCTTCTCCCAGTGTTAGGCACAATAAGCCTCAGTCTTGAATAAAGTTGGAACAAAATATACATGATATCACATCTGAAAGAATAAATGTTGAACTGTTAAAGTGTTATGTGAAAAAGAAACAACAAACACCACAGTAGTAAACACACACAGTGGTGACATTCATTGCCTAATGTGCTCTTATTTAAAGATGTTTTAAGTACAGGTTTGAACTCTATCAAGATAAGTGTTCACTCTACTATATGGCACAATGACGCTGGATAAATTATTCATAGTTCATCCTTCTATTGTCCAAATCAATGTGGTTTGTGAACGATTTTGATAAGCTTCGTCTTCACTCTTTTAGTTAACAGTACTCCATTTTTGTCGTTGTGAAAGATGTGAGTGTTCCAAACGTTCTGTCGCAGAATCTGCGATCCAATTGCTGCACACAAGGAGAACAACATTGTCTTTTAGAACATGACCTTGGTTCTTGGGGAAAACGTTGCTTCTTGCTTAAAGCAACTAGAGGAAACTCACATAGATTCTGTGAAGACAGAACACTGAATTCCAGATGGCTGCGCTCAATGAAGTCAATTTACGCTCACTGCAGTGAGCATGGTGTTCATGATACGAGAGCTGCGCAGAATATCAGGCTTACTCTTGAAGCAGCGAGTTGTTGGCTTTCTCTGTTTGCATTGCTTATGCTTACAGTTTTTGGTAGATCTCATGCAATTCTGATACACACTCACTTTCCCAGTTAAGTCCGGCAAAGTACACACTCTGCAAAAGTGGAGAGATTGAAGCAGCAGGATGGAGGATGAAGCCTATTTCCCGTCAGAAGAGTTTTAATCCTGAGTTCAAAGCTGTAATATAAATCCCAAGCAGAGTGTGGTGGAATATTCCACTCCACTTCCATTCTAAAAGAGTAAATAACATAATATTTCTTTAATGGTATTGAGGCGGTACGAATTTTATGTCAGCTCACTTCGCCGTCGTTACATAGTAATATTGCATTTATTGAATGAGACAGCCTGGGAAAGCATTGGATCCCCATCTTGATTAAATTAACTGCTGTATCTTACTAGAACATCAGAATCACAGCAGTAAGGTAGGAATGGCCTCATAATTTTACTCTTTTATAGCCGTATGGAGCTATTAAACCAAATAGATGTCTTAAAATGACACCTAATACCATGACCAATCATGTGTAACACTATCACATCACTGTAGAAGTCAATGCAGCAGCACCAGCTTACACAACATCACTTCAAGCTTTGTCTACGAATGATTTAAAAATGTCAGCTTTTACACAATGAGAGGTCTTTTCCATTTTTGATGTTTCAGTTTTGACTGAAAAAAGCAATACATTAGGCACTCATTTTTATTTTTCCTGTCTTATTCTAACATTTATTGTCATTATGCAAATTGAATTATCAACTGCATGCCTGTATCGAAAACTGAGCCACATGGTAAATTATCTACGTTCTTGATTAGTGTTATACAAGTATGATTTTGATTCTATATAATGTTCTGTTTTGTCCCACAACTTCTGAGATAGGTATTTCAGAAGTCAAATGTCATCATTTGGCTAAATGTTACTTTTATTTTTCTTCCATGAAATATGTATTCTGAATTAGCTATACGGGGCAGTGGATATTTAGAAAAGTAAGCACGTGTGAAAACATTTTTGGGATGCACTTAGTTTTCCGTGTGATTGAAAATATAGTTACTTATATTTTGGGTTTTACATTGACTTTTTTGACTTAAAACAGCTTTTAACTGCACCCAGAATTTACGCTATTCATTAAAAACACACAAAGCATGTTACCCTCACAATACAGCCATTCATTACCAAGCCTTTCACATTGTTTCCATACCATCAACTGTGTTTTAAAGAGTTAAATATGTATACCATAATGTATGTCTAATTTATTTTACCAATCTAACCAAGTCGGGGGCATAAGGTTCAGGGCATGCAGTTACTTTGTGTGCATGCAGGCACTTTGTGTGTATATTTTATGACACCAGTCTGATCATATCAGCCTTAAAATAATTGGGATGTATTGGTCTGTAAGCTGGTGACAGATTCCAATCAGTCTCATCAGTATGATTCTCGTCTTCAGTTGTGGCTTGCTTATCCCTGCTCATACATCCCGTTTTGCATCAACATATGGCTGTCATGTGACCAACTGTGACAAACAATCGTGTGCTTTGTGTGCATGCATGCATGCATGCATGTTTGCCACTCTGCATATGTCTCCTGGTGGTGAGTGTTTATGCTTGTCCACATTTGTCGCTAGGGGCTCGCTGCTGAAACTTAGCTCCAGCGAATGAGGGAATATTCCAAGCGGTCATGTGACTGTGTGATGTCAGACAGAGAGAGATAGAGAGAGAAACAGAGCTAAAGAGAGAGCAAGGTGCAATTTAGCCCCACAGCTGATACGTGCAGTGCTCAGAGAGGAGCAGAGACGACCAGACGCACACACACTCACGCGCGCGCACACACACACTCACACACATGCGTGCACGCACACACGCTCACTCACACGCCTCTTCCTTTTGCTTCGCCTGTAAACACACATTCACTTTAGTCTCACACATGTACTTCACACACATTAATGTAGTTCGGCACAACGACATCTGCAAAGCATCACTTTAAGAAAAAAAGAAAAGAGAGAGAGCGAGGATGCACAGCTTCCTCTACTTTTCAGGCTTATAACACTTCGCGGTGGATTTACATATGACTTCTGGACAAGAGTAAAGCAACACTCACTGGAGAAGAAAAGGAGGCAGGATACAAGAAAGAAAACAACGAGGGAAGAAACAAAACTTCAAAAAAAAAAAAAAAGGGACAAGAGCGAAAAAAAGAGGGCGGCGAAGACTCTGACAAGTGCAGGAAAAGAGGACTGAGAACCGCGAGGAAGAATGTCCTTCTTATCTGGCTCACCCTGGCAGCAGCCTGGCATTATTAGTGGCAGCAGCGGGTACGGACAACCTTCCAGTGGGCATCAACAGCAGCAGCAGCAGCAGCAGCAGCAGCAGCAGCAGCAGAAGCAGCAGCATCAACAACAGCAACATAAACCGTCTAGCACTCTCTCCACTGCCAATGTCCCTGCAGTGCTGGCCTCCTCTCCACTGCCGCCCTCCAGCCCTGCCTCTGCCTGGCACAGTGATTGGCACTGTCAAAGCCAGATGGCACTGGGGGGACAGGTTTCCGCTGCCGGCCAGGCAGGGTCCAGAATAACTTTGACCGAAGATGAGGTGAAATCAGGGCGAGCCAGGACCGAAGGGACTTCATATGGTACGATGGCCGAGGCGCAAGGAGTACAGAAAATGCCAGCCCTGAAGATAGAGGATGAGGGGTCCAAAGGGGGAAGGCCGGGAGAGGACGGCCATAGGGTGGGAGGGGCAGGGGAGTCATTAGGGAGTGCAGGACAGAGCCCCAGCAGCCCCTTGTCATCCCATTCCTCCTATTCTTCTTCATCACCCTCCCCTTCGATTTCACCCGGGAGAACATTTCTGAATGCTGCACTGCAACCTCAACCCAGCCGGGGCTTTGGACAAAGCAATCCGCCTGAAGAAAATACGGGCAGAAAAGGTGGGTTTCAGAACCAAGGATCTGAGGTGGCTTCTAAATCCCAGGGCTCACTTTCTCCGGGGCCTGCGGAGAGAAGCAGTCTGAGCCCTTCCTTTTTTGGAAGTACCACTTCAAATCTGGGGAGTACGGAGTATGACAAGAAATCCATTTGCTCCTCTACATCTGGTGATCTTAGAAATCACAAAGATAATTCCACTGCGAGTGAGAATCAAACAGTCAAGCCATATTTAGGAAGACAAGGTGTTGATACACAGAAGAGTGCTACCGCTTCTCCTGTCGCCGACCTTACAGGGACTAAATCTGGTGGTGCTGCAGCGTCTACACCAGGCCCCTCGGAAGCCTCAGCTATGGACGCTACGACTGGTGGTGGAGTGGATGGCGCAGGTGAAAGAGAAAACTTAAGCCATACAGACCATGGAAGGACGAGACCGTGCACTGAGAGTAGTGTCACAAGTCCAGTCTTTCCTCAAGATTCAAATCGTGTTGTGGAAGGCAAACAAGGATCTTATGCTACATTTGGTAAAGAGACAAAAACTCCCTGCGGCAGTGACCCGCCACAGCGTGCTGCAGTAAGACGTGCAATGTCTGACTGTTCACATTTGTCCGTTCCGACGGTATGGGCCGGAACATACCCCACTGGTATGGGAGGCTCACCAGTGATGTCACATAATGTACCCAACTTTGCACTGATGGGAGCAGTGGGTTCGCACAGGCCGCCGTACCCACACGGGGCTGTCAGACGCTCACTCACAGTCACTGACGGGACAGAAGCTGCTGTTGCGATGGCGACAATGATCTCTTCTCCTTTAATGACTTCACCTGTGTTGCCGTCATCCCCACCCCCAAGGAGGCATCATGGGAGCTGCGAGACCACCTTTTTACTTCCTGTTCCTCTTCCTGTAGTGTCATCCACTAATAACACTCAAGATAGTCCAGCAAACACAACCGGTAAGACTTTTTGTGTATATTTGTGTCTTTGTATCGATACGACGGCATGTAGGAAGAAGCCAAGCATCTGTGGTGGAGAAATTATGAAGTTGGCAGATAAATTATGACAGCTACTGTGCCACTTTGATATATTATGTTGTTATAGATATGATATTTTGTTATACAATGATATTTTATGACCAGACTCCATTTTTGCACAGTGAAGTTGTTGTCATAAAGAGACTTATGAGAAAGGGGATGGTTTTTTTTTTTATACGTAGCTACAGTTGGTGAAGTGGAGCCACTGAGGCCTTTTCTTTGTCGGCTCTGTTGCCTCGCCAAGGGATCCTGTTGTTTGATTGAAATCAAGACTGAAATGTAAGCTGTTTGTCATTGACATAATTTAATTAGAAAATCAGAAGTGCCTTCAATGACCAGCCCTCCTTCATGCTGCTCTTCGTCATTTCTCTACGGGGTTGTGTGGCATGAATGTCATCGTTAGACAGCCAAGCTTGTGAGTGCCTCCAGTTCTTCCTTTGTCCTTCTTGCCGCTACACTTCACCTGAGCACATATCATTACACCTCAATTGCGTTTGGCTAAATATAGGCTCTTGGCTGTGCCGTCATGTACAGCAGCAGCTATGAGTGAAAATAGCTGTGTCTCAGAGTAGAACACAGTGACATTTTATGTACAATAAACTACTGGTGTAATTCAGATTTGAGATGCTGTTTAATCAAGGTGACGGGCTGAGTTTAAGAGGTGAATACCTCTAGCCTTAACACACTAATGAGTTAAGGCTTGATGAGACCACTGGTTTATGGTGTGCACATGTAAGCCACAGCAAAAATTGAAAGCTACTCCAGCTTCGGATCCATAGGTGGAAACAGGCCATGTTTGTTGGTAATTTGGCTTCTCTTGTTGGCTTCATACATTCATTGAACTATTTTCATGGTCCTTGGAGTTTAACATGCCCTATGAAGGAGGAAAATATAATAATATATCAGTACAACAATAGGAACTACTGTATTTTAGCAGTAAAAGGAAAAAAAGAACCAATGTCATAATAACAGTAGATATTGCAGACAGACACCTCTTTTTCCTCTAGTGCACAATCTCTAAACCTCTTGTGCGTCTGCAGAGTAACACATTTTGAACTGCAGGTGGTCTACATAGAGTCGCATAAACATCAACAGACAGCCGATCTGATGTCACACAGGCACAGAAAGAATTAATTTTGGAAACGATGTTCCCGAGTTAATGTCATAAATAAGAACAAGAAAAACAATAGAGAGCAGACAAAACCTGTTTTGTAACCTGATTTCAAGGTTATTTCGCGAAGAGAAATAACTTCCAGTCGCAATATTTTGGACTGGTGGGACCTGGTTAGCTTGACCTCAAAAAGTTTAAAGCGAAGTTAAGGAAAACAAATCTATATTACATCATTTAAAGGTTAAAATTCTCAAAGTGTTTTACTTTACAAGGAAAATGGCTTCAACTGGATCTCACGTCATGAATGTAGTCATGTAATAGTTAATTAATTCTGGGACAAGTTTTTAAAAGTTTTTATTCACAAGCTAAGTGTCAGTTGATTTAACAGAAAGAAAAGAGGAAGGGGCAACTTGGGCAAGGAGAACTTGAAAAGATTATAAGTGACTGAAAGAAGTGCAATCAGTACAATCAATGTTTTATGCTTCCCTCGTGGCTGTATTTTATATTCAGTTCATAATGTGTGTTTCTCGCTGTGGAAACCATCCATCTCACAATGTGTTGTTTTTCCGCCTGCAGTCGCCGGAAAAGCTGGGGCATTGATTAGACATCGACTCTGACTGTACTCATTCAAATATAGAGCAGCTATTTCTGGCATCTTTTGTGTGTGTGCGTGTGTGTTCGCGCGCGCATTCGTGCGTGTGTGTAGGTGAAGAGCTCCCACTGATGTAAATCTTACTGATTTTCAAGGCGCACTCCCACGCAGACACACACACAGTAGACAGCATGTCTGCATCTAAAGGTGCTCCTTCATTCAGACGCTCCAGAACCGCACAGCAGCTCCACGTGGCCCAAAAACACACGCGGCTGTGAATGAAAGGGCCAACAAGTACGAGGCTCAAATCTTGAGCTAAGGAGATCAAGCAGTGGTATGATCCAGTTCATCAAACCGTTGGGATAAGCTACCCACAATTTGCATCTAATACACTCCTTTAAGCTGATGTCGGTGTTGTAACGAGCTGCCTCTGAATTTGAGAGGGCGGCAAATCCAGAGGGACAGATTACCGAACACCGACAAGCACTGAACTGAGGACTTTTAAGTTTTCTTTTCCACTTAGTCCTCAGAGCTCGTTGGCAGCTGTGGATGGGATATTTCTGGAGAGGTGCACCAGGTGTGGATAGAAAGAAGGTCAACACGGGCGTGAGAGGGCCTGTCAGTGTCATTGTTCATACAAACGAACAACATCATGCCAACAATTTTTTTTCAAACTCTCTGTATGTATCATTTCTTTTGCAGATGTTTGCTTGAATACCAAGTCGACAAAAATATTAAACTGCAAAAGGACGTATCTGGCTCCACCTACAAGATAAACCTTCAGCTGCTCTTTAATACTTTACCTTTTAAGCTAAAAATTATATTTAAGTACCAGTTTATTAGGTGATTAGTATTTTTTTCAGAGCAGTTTGGGTCTAGCACTCAAGCCAAAACTCGTGAAGCAGCTGCTTTGACAGAAACACAAAATACGATGAAGCCACTTTGCAGTGCAGCCAGACAAGCCCATCCATCCGTTCAGTTTATATGGCTTCATTAAACTTAGCGCCGTGCAGTGCTGGAGTTCATCCCAGCAGAGTATCAGCAAAGGCAGAGTACACGCACACGTTCAAAATTACAGGAAAATTACTTCAAACTTAGGTTTTTCACTGTAGGACAAAACTGCTTTGCATGTTCTTTCCTCCCACAGTCCAAAAGCAACCATTTAAGTCTCAATGATGACTCTAATATTGCCCATTTTAGTGACCCCCCCAAAAAACAAAAAAAAATACACACAACAAGAGAGCAACTGATGTATCAGATTGTAGTATAGCTAAACAAACTCATGCTATTTAAGAGTAACACAGGATTACATGTGTGAATAGTTCCTGGAGCGTCCTTTTTGCATGTGAAGACACTATCTGTCCTGCACAGAATTAGAAAATTCCACTAGCAACAAAAAAAATACAACATACCTTAAACTGTGGCAAGAAATATAAATACTTCATGAACAGTTCCATATGAATAAAGCCTATAATCTTATTTGATATTTAAACCCTATTAACATTTAAACATAAGTAAATGAAAACGGAATAGACTTTGTTTGGACTGTATGTCTGCACAAACTTGTGAATCATTACCATGCTCATCAGTCAGTATTGATCTGCCTGTCTGTCAGCGTAGCAGCTTGATAACTGTCATACTAGTTTGCAGGAGCTACATCGCTCAATACTGTATATTAAAAGTAGATTCATGCCGCAAACCAGACGACAGGGAATTGTGTGTCACTGTGTAAATAGCTGCCTGCAGAAAATACCGTGGCTCCAGCTCCATGTCTGTGTATGTTAGTCATGCCCTGATTTACATGGCCGTCGACTCGTTCTCTCCATTTCTCTCTCTGCCGCGAACAGACGCACCAGCACACGCAGCTGGTTGCCTGCAGCTGTGTAGTGTAGCGTGCATTGGATGGCTCCTCTGTGTTCTCGGCCAGCAGTTTTCTGTCGAATGAGTCATATTGCTGGTGTAGCAGGGATGCAACGCTGAAAACTTACAGATTATGGACAGAAAGCCCACGTCTGTTAAAGATAAATTCATGAGAGAAAGCATCCAGCATGTAGCTTTAACATTATGACAAGTATTCTTTTTAAACATTTATTTGTCATGGAGTCTACGTCACAACTAACTGTCTGAATGACAGCTGATGCTTTAGCCTGATGAAGACCTGTGCTTGAAGCTGTGCAGAGAGAAAACTTGATTTATTTATTGATAGTGTAGTAAAGATTGACATGCTGCAATTGGTTTAATGATGCGAGTCCAAAAAAAAGTAATTTTTTAAGCTAAATGTGAAATAGATAATTAAGTACAGTTACTATTTGTTTGGGTGATATTTTGTTGGGTGCTCCACGCTGCTACTACGATCCAATTTGTTTCATCTTTAGAACCTGTTTTTCTTTCCTGATGAATAGATGGAGTGTTTAATATCGACTCAGAGAGTGCAAGGAATCTCATAATTAAATGCATTTAAATTCATGAAACAAGTAGGTGCCAATGAAAGAGTTTGAGAAGCAGTTGCAACAAGTTACAGGGGTACAATAGCTTGAGCTTGTTGTTGCAGGGTAGGAACTGAATTAATCACAGCGCAATGAGGCATGACAGCCACAGAGAGTAACAACAAAAATGTTTTCAAAATGTCAAAATATAATAGTTGCTTTGGTCTAGGTACTGTGGTGTTTTGTTTAGTTTTTTTTCCACACATGCTGATGGGGGTTAGGACGGAGGGCCGGTGAAGCTCAGTGGGCAGAAAGAGACAGGCGTTCTTTGTTGTCGCCAAGACATATGTTACATAAGCGTGACACTGGACAGAGCTGTCTATGCTGTGCCTTAACATCGCCCTCATTTCCCTGTGTGCCTGGGTTTGCTGTTTGATAACGACTCTATTTGCTCTGAAACGATGCCAGTTTGTTGTTGCTCAGTTGTCAAGCAATCAAGCAGACGACACAAATCAGGGGATTCTGTGTGCCTTTATTTAAAACACACTTTTAGATGCACAACAACCTTTTCGAAAGAACAAATCATATAATGACTTGGATAATGAGCATCTTGTCGAATCATGCATCCATGTCACCACTTCCCTCTGCTGCCTGCTCTCGGGTCCGTGTCCTCTCTTTTCCTCTGTTATTCTCTCCGGTTCCCTCACCTTATACAGTCTGAAAAACTTGTTGCGAGATTTACAGCCACATTGACATTCACAAAACTCATCAATACCATCATCTTGTCTTATCTGACCGTGACCTTGTTTTTTGTCATGTTCCTTAAAGCTCATGTACTTACATTTGAACTTCTTGTTGTATGCTGATGATGCTCAGATTTATATGCCCTCATTCTTAACACCGCTTCTCTTGTGTCACCTTTGTGATTCGTACGTCGCAATTGGCTGAATATATTTAATACTTTTGCTTCAAAAATCCTGTTTATGTTTCACTACTGATATAACAAATCAATGATATCCTCACCGATTTTGTATTTTCGTAAAATCACCACACATTGCACAAACTTCTCCTCCAGTCTTACATGCTCATGTTTTCACTCCCAAATGCTCCCAGTTCAAACCGGAGGTGCCATATTTTCATATGAACCAAAATATATGAACATGTGACTCAGTCGTCACTCTCAGTCAGTATTGAAGTTACACAAATCTTCTTATACACATTGCACCATCCGTGTGATTGAGAGGTACTTCACTGATATTACTTTTTAATTTGTTCATTTGTGATTACAACTCTATTTTTTATATATATGAATAAACATTATTTGTGCATTTGGCTTATTTGACTCCTTTTTAACTTATTTGTGACTTTGTATAGAGATAGACTTTCCTGGCTTGTCACCATTCTTCACCAAAACAAATTCTTTGGCCAGACCAACTCTTGATGATGTTGGCCACCTCTAGTACAGATCATGTTGTTTAGCTTATGTCATTAGGACATTTGGTTCTTATTTCTGTTTCCAATAAACACTTGACCTATTCTATGAGTCGAAAGGCGGACGTTCTATTAATTTGAGGCTTTATAAATAAGAAATGTTGTGAAAAGTCTATCAAAACAGCAATGGATTTTTTATTTCACGAGTAGCAACAGCAATAATTTGAGTTGAGAATTGACATAGAGAGAATATAGAGATACTTGTGAAAGTCCTTAAATGTATAGATGTACTCACAAGCCACATATACTGTTTGTTTGTTTATTTCATCTGTTTGAGGTTGGACGTGCCCCCATTGACATATTTTGCAAAGATACAGCTGCGCCATTGCGAGCACTTGCATAAGGCAGTGCAATAAAATAAATGGAGTTGGCCTGTTTACCCAGCAGACCCAGAATCATCTGCCGCCACGACCTACATAAAATCTTCCACATGGATGTTCAAATCTAAAAATAACAAATGTGGAGTTGCGTCAAGCAAATTGTTTGATGTGATAGAGTTTGTTTCAAAAAACAGTCCTACATAATAGAGCTGTGCTGACAATCTACCATGTATTTGAGGAATGGCTGTACAGGTTAAGACACTTTATATGCCCTGGCTGCAGTGCTGGTTATCATGTGACACATCCAGTTTGTTCGTAACTTCCTAAAGTTGTACATTGAAAAGCATTGTCAACATTTCATGCAAACTTGCTGGTGTGCTGGAGATATTCATAATGAGAATTAATAATTTTTAGTCTTCAGTTCACTTGCGTTTCCATCTATTTCCTCAATGTCATTTTATTTGAATACATTGACGCTGACTGCTGTATCTCTCTTTCTCACAGTTAAATCTGACAACAAGGACAAGCTCGAGAAAACAGACCTAATGACTGCCAAGACAGAGAAGATTGACACCTTTGACAAGAAAGAAGAGCAGCAGAAGAAGGACACCGGTCCTGACAAGAACCAGAAGTCTGACAATATTCTCAAACATGAGGAAAAGACAGAGAAGATTAACATGGATAAGAACAACAAAGCCAACGAAAAGGCAGAGAAGGTAGACAAGCCTGAAAAGACCAACAAAGACGAGAAGAAGGAAGAGGAGAAAAAGCAGGCTGAGGCGAAGGATGAGAAAGGAGGGAAGAGTACAGCTAAGTCTCCGACAGGCAATGGTGGCAAGACCCTGCCGAGCCCTGACAGCAAGAGCAAGGTAAGCCACACCCACACACGCACGCACACACAAAGTACTCACACAAAGTGTCGTCCACACACTTTCTGCTGCTTACAGATTCACACTATCAAGGTGGCAGGGTCTCCAGTGGCCACAGAATAAGTCTCATCACCTGAAGGTCACAGCTGATGTCTGCAACAGCCTGTTAAAGTGTCCTTGAGCAGGATGCAGGGCCTGTTACCTGGTCACATACAAGCTGGAGCTGGAGCTAATTGCAGAAAATTACATACAGGCATTTTTCCACTTCAGTCCCTTTGCACTGCTTTTGCTGCCTTTGCCAGTCTCTTGTGTGCCTGTGTGTCTGTTTGTGTGTCCAGGTAGCATTTTCATCCTAACAGACATAATTTTTTACTTTAAGATCAGTTTTGATAACCCTCCACATGACTGAACGTTGACTTCAGCCATTACTTGATTATGAGAGTGGCTTCCGGATTTTGAAGATTGGTTTGACTCAGTGATTAAAAGCAGGTGCGGTGTGATGACAGTAATGGAGAAAAGATTGAGAGGGTTATCTGATTATTTTCCAAGCTAATGGTAATTTTTATTCATCTCTCGTCAGTTTGCGGTCCTCTGAAAAAACAAAGTGGCTGCTTAGGTGTAAAAGACACAAGGCAAAAAAAACACACTGATGTCCACGGAGATGCGAGGATTGACCAAACATTGTAAAGCAATCAGCACAGTGTTTATGACCTTAACCTTTAAAAACCTTTTAAACTTAGCGGGGCGTTGAATGTTGCCTACACCGAGTGTGCGTGTGTGTGTGTGTGTGAATGACCAAAATTGGAGACCTGGTGGACTGCTGTTCATTTCACCCCATCTGAGCTTCATAATTTTATACCTTTAATCTCATGAGCACTTCAAGGTGGTTATAAATTGCTAATTCAGTTGTATAATTTATGACCTGTTTCACGATATTCATATACTTTCTGGCTAAGCTGTCATGCCATGCTGTCATTGCAATTCCTGACTTCATCTCTGCTTTTTCTTCTTCCATCTCTCTCTCTCTCTGTCTTTCTCGCACTCTTCTTCTTATACCGTCGCTTTTTGCCACTTTACTTTGGCTTTCTTTCAAATCCATTGCCACTAGCCTGATGCGGGTTCAACCAAACCAAACTCAGCCAAATCGCGCCCATCCACCCTCTCCACCAATGGCGAGGCCAACTCGGCCAAACGCCCCTCCCCCACCGCAGCTTCAGCCAATAAAAAAAGCCCTGTTCCCAAGGCGACCACACCCACTGCGGCCAAGCGGCCACCAACAACAACTGGCTCCAACAAGGCTGCCAAGGTGAGTAAAAGACTGGAAGAATTGTTCTTGGCAAAGAGGGTGAATAATGTGTTCTTGAGTGAAGACCCGGACTCACTCTGCACGCTTGTTAGTGTTTCTGGAAACCTTATTCATCAAAGTTCATAGTCGACATTTCACCGACTCGCTGTAAGTATTCGTGCCTCAACATTTTAAACAATTGCGCTTCAGGGGCTGACCTATTTATCCGGATAGACTGAGACTGTTGAGTTTTCCTCTACATTCTGGATGAATGAAAAAGTATTCATTTGCTTTCGGAGCTGTTACCGTCAGCTTTGTTTTCATATATACCATCACTGATTTAGACTTTGATTGACTGTCCAGCCTGGTGTGTATTGTCATCCTATATGCCCTCAGACATCTGTCCCAAATGTCTATTTTTACTCCTCCACCTGAAAGCAGGAAGCAGCCAGAGGCATTGTGCTCTTAGATCAGGCTTTACAGTATGCACTCAAAAATACCTCAAAATGAATTCTTGATATTTTTAACTTAAATGTGAGCTGATTAGATTTTGATAGCTGAAGGTCGAAGACAAGGTCAATGTGAGCTGATATTTGCAACTACATGCTAATGTATTAGTTCTGATAAACATGAAAGATGATATTAATTTGTTGATCTTATACATAGAACCATTATTTTATTACCACAACATATATTCTCTGTCTTTTCCTGCATGCTCTTCCTTAAATCTATCCTGATTGTCTTTGGTTTCTTTTGTAGCTTAAGTCACCGTTGCTTTATTGTCTAGTTTATAACAGTCAGGAAAAATGTTGCCATTTTATGAAATGTTTTTAAGAAAAGCAGTGTGAGGAAACACACTGATATGCCGCTCTTCCAGTTAATAGTCAAAGTCATATGAGAAAAAGCTGTTTTATTCTTTCTCCTTTTATTTTCATTTCTAGACTCCAGAAAACGGTTCAGCTGAGAAACGTCCACCTGCGCCAAAGGCCACTCCTGCCCCGCGTCCGACTGCAAACAAGAATGGCTCCTCTGCGACTGCTGCAAACAAAACCCCAGGTGCTTTATCTCCATTGTGTCTGCCTACCCCCTGCGGTTGATTGTGTGATATGAACAGTGCCGTCTCAGATTCAATAGCTTTGCTTCGGCTGGCTCACGGTGCTGCCAGCACAATGTGACCTCTGCAACAGGACCTGAGCGCGCCACAGCAGCTGAATCTGTGACTCACGTTGCCGACTGGCACCACTCTAGCCAACAGGCTAACTGAATTGTTAGCGTATGTTGCACTTTATCAGACCCAAGAGTCTGGTATTTTTATGTCCACATCACAGACAGTATCTCACCTCTCTAGGCAAACGGGCGATGAGTCAGTCGAAGATGTGTTATTCAAACTGCCTTTGTGCTTTTTATGCACTTTTGTGTGGCTCGCTCGCAGAATGTGATTCATTCATCCAGCTCGCAGTGATGAGTGTTGGGTGTTATGTACGACAAGGTTCATACTTCATGTTAGTTGCATGAGTGAACTCCATTATTTGACTGTCTTTTTGGTCCGATGGAGTAGTTCTGTTTGAGTTCATAATACTTCTGCCACATAATGTTAGTGTTACATATCGCTGCTTCATTGACACAGAATTGATCTGCTGTCACAGGTGATTTGCTCAGACTTTAGAGGAAGACTGTAAAGCCATCAGATGTCCTTGAATATCAGTAATAGTATGACGCAATGTGAGCCGTTGACTGCACAGGTTTGATGAAGACGAAACACAGGCCATTGCAAGACTAATAAGTGCCCTGTGTTTTGGGTTGGGTTTTTTTTACATCTTTTTTTTTAGCAGCAGAGAAGTTTATTCACAATGTCCAGTGCTTCTCCGTTTTCAACAACTTGTATTTGAAGAATTAGATCTCAGGCTCACCCCTCACCCAGAATGTCTGCATTATAATCTCATAAATGTTATATAGCTCTCTTCTCTCAGTGTGTTTCATTCAATTTGAATTCAGTTTTATTTATGTCGCACCAAATACAACACAATCACTTTAATCACTACTCGACCTTCTTCGCTCTCTACTTAGCTCTAGCTTGTTCTCCACAGACTTGTGAGAACGTCACATTTAACAAACGAATAAGCGGTTTTCTAGCTTTTGGTCGGTTCTTGTTACGTCACATATTATTATAATGCATTGATCGTTTTCAATGTGTTTGTTGGAGATACTCTGATCTCATAAGAAAGAATTCAGTTTTACATCTGTGCAGCTCGGGAGACTTCTAGGTTAAATGATTCCATTATTGCATCCTAATACCTTGTAATGCATCAAAGTGTCATTGAATCAACCCACTTATAGACAACATATTATCAAATAGTTTAATATACTGTGATTTATTACAGCACAACTAGTTATTTTGTAATTGTAAAGAAATGAACAAATGAAAAAGCCACATTTTTAGATGAGTTGTTAAGACAAGCTCCCATTGCCATTGATTTAATGCTGAGATCTAATGGTTGTTTTCTGTCTGTCTACCTGCAGCTAACAAGAATGACAAGGCTGACAACAAGACAGGAGAGGCCAAAAAGCCGAAGACGACAGGTCAAAAAACTGAAATACTTACGCACACCTTACGGAGAATGGCCAACCGCTTCTAACATGTATTATTCATATGTAGCTCGTCCTCGTCCCGCCTCCACCGCCACCCCGGCCACCCCGGCCGCCCCGGCCAGCTCCACCAACGGCGACGGCAGTCACCGCCGCCGGGTGATCACCAAACCCCCTGTGCCCAAGCAGACTCCGCTGGAGAAGAAGCCAGCGGTGCCCCGGGCTCCCCGAACCCCCCGGCCCATCAACGCGCCCACACCCGACCTGAAGAACGTGCGCTCCAAGATCGGGTCCATCGACAACATCAAGTACCAGCCTGGCGGGGGAAAGGTATGACGAAGCCAACAGCCCGAGAGAGGTGTATGAATAATTCAGCGAGGTGGTGTACCTGTCAAGACTCCTGAAATACTCCTGAATGATTTTCTTGTATCAGCAAAGGATTTTGCTCTGGGTGGTTTGAATTAAAATATCCACTCTGTGCTGTACATCATCCTTACATGGTTTACTCGGAGGGTGTCAGGATACACAGTAAGTCAACCAGTCAAGAAGTGAAGAGTTTCTTAGGTCCTTATAATAGTGTTAAATGGTATCTTCATCTGTGAGTGAACGCTTAAACCAACAGAAGACCCCTGCATGTTGCCGAGTTCACTCTGAATACATTGAAGACGGTGCCGTCAGGATCTTAAACCCGTTTCTGTGTGATGTAAAGCAGCACACCGTGGTGGAGGGTCCCAGACTCACAGAGGGAGAGCACTGAGAGGGGCACAAAGGGAAAACCTCCCTGCTGACAGTTACATTCAAAGAAGCATCTGTAATGAGCTTGTGCTGTTTCACATCCAGAACTGTCTATGACTCACCTCACCTCTGCATTGCAGACACTGATAGTTCTGGAGATCCTAGCGTCTTAATGGAAGGGGTTGTGTTGAATGTTCATGTTCACATCTGCCTGGGACTGTATTTCGGAAACTTATCGACTCTCAAACCTTTTATTCCGTCTGTTTCATTCTCTAATGCGATCTGGCAGATTTTGTTTCTCACACTTTTGTCTATCACTGTTATGGAGCGCTCCGATCTGTCACACACAGAAATACACTTGTAAGATGGTGACAGTTGCTCCTGTGAATGCATGCTATTGCTCTTCCACTGTGACAAAGTTGCCCAGCATGTCATAGATTGGTGTTGCACAGACACATGGCTGCGTCGTCGTCTCCGTCAGTGTTTGTGACACATGCATCATCTGCTCTCTCTCTCTCTCTCCCCTGCTGTGTGATATCATGTGTCTTGTCTTCTGTCCATCTCTGTTGTGTCATCTGCCACCAGTGTTGCGCAAGTTACGGAAAATTTCAAATTGATTACAGTTACTAATTATTCAATCAAGAAGGGATGGTCATTTACTACTTTGCTCCTTTAATTAGGTTTGTTTGTTGCTGCAACACATTAGATGAGCTGTCAGCACAACGTTAGTTTTGAGGGGGTTCGGCACTCTGAAACTGAAACAGATTTATGAACTAATGACAATGATGAAAAAGAAAAGATAAAGTACAAACTTGCACGCGCATCCTGTAACAGTAAGCTAAGATTTATCTCTGGCTGCTAATGCATCGTAGTAAGTGTTGTTGCAGCATTTCACGTTTGTTCAGGGTTAATGGGGCTCAACAGAGCAGACATAACTTAAGATAATGGTCATACACGTGCTAATATTTGACTTTTTAAAGCAGGACAGAGAGAGACAGCATAGTATGGTTACGTTTCATGTAAATGGCTGACGGTGTCAGTGATAGCGCTTGTAAAGCAGTGCTTTGTTGCTGTTGCCACGGTCCTGTGTGTGCTTCTCCACTGAAATATAAAGCATAATCAGGGAAAACAACCAAAGCAACTAAAACAAAAGTAAACATTTGCCCAAGGTGTAGATTTAAAAATGGGAAAGAAGATGGATGGATGGATTTTAATATTTCTTTCATATCCATCACTTTTCATTAACCTTTTTCTATCCGGTTAGCCCGTAGGGCTGCAGGCTGACCTGAAAATATGTTTCCTAACAGGTACATATGCGCAGAATTTATTATCCCTGTTTGTGATTAAACCAGGGAAACAGAATGCATGCATCTTTTTAGCAGCGCCCTGTTTCATATTCACCGTGACTCCTCGCTTTCTCAACCTGTGGCGTTTCGACACAGTCACACGGCCAATTATAGACAGACCAGACGAGGGGCGAGACTGTCATTTTCTCTTTAAATGGTTCTATGAAATTGGCCTATCATGACATTTCTCCCTGTCGACAGGGAGAAATTTGAAGTATCCGGTTGTCTGCATCAAACTGTAATTATTGGACAGTGTTGGCTCTTTCGTGCAGCGGCTCTGTAGTCTGCAGCAGCAGGTCCGCCGCTGCTCTTGTGTGTTCCTACGCTTTATTAAACACATTCGTCCAGCAGTGAAGCCACTTTACACAAACACGTCACTGCCCTGCATCATAATAAATGGCACCGACTCATTCGGTCTCCTGTGATATTAATATTGTTTTGTCTGTCAAGTATGATATTTTCTATTCAGCAGGACAACCTTTCCGTCCCTCAGTGTTCAGTAATAATACTGATTCACTGTTTGGTGAAACTTGAGTCCTGTAATGTGACATTTACACTGCTGTTTTCTGATTGTATAGTTAATCTCATACTATTATTGAGCTGACATCTGATTGGCTCCTGTTACTAACATGTGACAAATGTTAATCTGGGTGTACTAATCCACTGTAAGTCATTATCGTGTTTATGAAAGTTTTCCATCTGCTCCAGCTTCCTCCCATTTCAGTGGTTCCATCCATCCGATGCAGTTTGATCCTCTGCTCAATTGGCACGAGTAGATATCACATCTAATTGGATCCGACACTATCGGTTATTCAGAGTTATTCCTATACTTAAACATTTAACCGATTTATTTATTTATTTTGCCTCTTTGAATTTGTATGGAGTTTTTGTTTGGTTTGTTCTTGTTGTTTTTATTTTGCTATCATATCCAATTTATATGATTGGTGCAGTTATTCCTCCTTTTGGTCAGTCCAATGTCCCCAGCCCTCCATTTCCTCCTCCACCCTGTTGTGCTGTGGCGTGTGGTTTGTTGGAGGTTCTATTGACCAGGGGACTAATTGTCTCCCCAGGTCTCTTCCACCCAGAACAACAAGACATCAGACCCCTCCACCCCTGCTGCCAAGGCCAGAGTGAGTCCCTGCCATCGACACCCTTGCACCTCTACACAACCCGAACATCTTGCCTTCTCTGCTGTGCAGTCGCTGCATACGCCACACTCCCTTGACAACACACCTACAGGCTATTAAGTTTTTAACTTAATTTATTATGAACTCACTCTGATCTAACGTTTCTCCATCTTCTAATGTTTATGTGCTCGTAAAGCATACTACAATGAATGCACCAATAAATGCTAATGAAACTAGAACATTGTAAAATACATTTCAAGGAAAAATCTTTTTGGGGAGTACAGTCTTGCCAGTGAAAGTTTAGAGCAGGGGTGTCAAACACATTTTAGTTGAGGGGGGTCACATACAGCCAAATTTGATCTTGAGTGGGCCATGTCGGTAAAATAGTGCCTTTAGATTTCAACTTTGAATATTTTTTTTTTTGTAGGACAGAGTATAGTTTATGAAAATGTCTATATTTTCACAAAAACCAAACAATTAGTAACAAAGATGATGACAATGTCCAAATAAAGCCAACGTTAATGATACTTCTTGGTGCTAAATACGGTCAATAAAACCATCTCCTATACCTGTTGCATTATGCATGTTTTATTGATAATGCTGATTAAAACAGGACTTAAAGATGAAATGCAACATTTCGCTGTAAATAAAAAACAAACCTGGAAGAAAAAAAAATTGAACCACATGTGGCCTCTTACTTCTTCGGTGACTTCCTATAATATTCATTATTAGATTATATTTTATATTGATTTCATAATTTCTAGCACACGGTAAACTTCCCAGCAAGTGTCACTAGACATAATTAACAGATTTTTACGTTATTCCATTTTCAGTAATACTTCATGATCACATATCCCAAGTTTTCTATAACTCTTTGCAAAGCCAACCAAAGTACATCTTTTTCTTCTAATTTTACAAGTGCCACAGTTCATGCCTCTCTGTTCATACACACCCTCCAAATGACACCTCACTCTGTTCAGTGTTCCTTGAACTCCTTGGACAGCGCTGAATTGATTTAAGTATAACCTTTCTCCTCCTGTGTTCTCCTGAGCTTGCTTGCAATTGCCTTTGCTTTGAGTGCAGCCGAAGAGAAAGGGCTCTCTCCGGGGAGGTTGGCAGTAGTCTGCGTGCTTCTGCGTGCAGCATGACGTCACAACCGGCGTCGAAAGTTGACGAAATGTGTTTTTCCTCCATAGCCTGTCATCTTTTTTCTTTTTTTGTTTCCACTTGGATCATCTCATTATAACTCAAACGGTCTGTTCACACTGAAGACACAAACACTAAACATGTTACCTGCTCTGCTGTGTTTGTTTGGAATTTTTATTACTGCGCCCTATTCAGCACGATGTTAGACTGAGTGAGTGTGGAGGGGATGCACATACAGAAGGATTTGACTGGAAACTTTCAGTCTGGTTGTACTGTGTTTGAAAAGAAAGAAAGAAAGAAAGAAAGAAAAACACCTGTCACCTGTTGTAGCCATGTTTCATTTGCTTGTCTTTTTTCAGCGCCCTGCATCCTCTTTAGCTCCATCCACTACGGATATTAAAGGGACATGATGAAGCAGAAATCTTGTAGCTACTAGTGCGGTGCAGCTTGAAATCCATTAGGATGTTTACGATGTGCTCTCAGCGAAACCAAACAGAGGAAAACGCTTTTTACCTGCTGCTGCTCTTTCTGAGTGTGTGTACATGTGTGCGCGCGCTCACACATCAAGTGTGTGTGTGTGTGCTAACTGCTCAGTGAGTCATCCTTTGCTGGTGCCACCTGCGTCATCATGCCATTTTCATCCTGGAAAAAGAGGCTAAGACAGACACCGAGAGAATGGAGGAAGGCGTCTTACGTCTGCTGCAGGCTTTTTTTCCTTTTTCTTTTTCTTTTCTCGCTGAAAGGCAATGAAACTGATCTCACAACAACATGAGGAGAGCTAACATCATCTAAAAGGGAGGAAGGGGTTGACCCAGTCATTATGGGAGGAAAGTGAAATCATCTTCAAGATACATCAGTATTTCCAACACTGTGTAATAAATGATTAACTTGTCAGCTGCCCACCTGTGGCACTCTCACCAAAGTTACACATCAGTTGACATGAAATGAAATATTATATTCCTCTGTGTTCACGATATTTGTCCACAAGAAATCCTCTCTGTATTATCCTCACTGTATTATTTCCTCCTCAAAAAACATACGAGCAGTTTTTTTTCTTCTTGTTTTCAGATCTATTACAATTTGAGGATAAAGTCAAGCTGCATTATTTTTTAAGAGGCTGCACACTGTGATTATGGCTGTCTTTGAACAAAGATTAGCAAGCTATCGTAGCGTATATCTGCACACAGACTCTACGATCTGTCAACAACCAATAGAAATGCAGCAAACAAGGATGTGTCACTGAAATTGACACATTCACTCCACCAAAGCAATAGTTTCAGATTGACAAGTAGGTAAAATGCGGGTACATAAAGGCACCAGAGGTACATGCATATGGATAATGTTGTGATTCTTGCATATTGAAGTACGTCGTAATAAACTCAAAAACCAAGGCTGTTTTAGAAGAAACACTCCAAATTTGCAAAACTTCATGATGTTTTTCATCATGACCTGAACGTTTTGCAGTTTAAATAGGAATTGTGTTTTTCATGCCCGTATGGATTTTAATGTACTTTCATGTACTGCTCTAAAGGGATTCAAAAAAGAAACATTAAGGTCTTTGTCTGACCTGTGCCTGTGTTGTTTCAGTCTCAAAAAAAAGGTTTATTGTATGTATGACGCAAGGATGAGAAAGTGCTTCCTCTCACCGTTTGTTTGATTTCCCTTCTGTGTAGTAATAATAATGACACTGGAACAAGAGTTGTTGAAACAAGCACAATATCTTTGGTGGACTTCATGTCATTTTGAATCTCATCTCCATCTTTCCTGTGCTAAAGGTCTCCTCATTCATTTATATACATTAACAGTCTGTTGGTATTAGTCCTTCTTATAGTGATTTGCAGCATTTTAAAAAAACAACAACTAGATTGTACAAAAAAAGATTTAATTGCAGCCTTGAATCAATATCTCTCGACAGAATCTTTTCAAGTGTGCTCACGTCTGAAAACATTAGGCCGCTGAAACTAAAAACTTTTTTCAAAATAACAAACATCAATATTTCATAATCCTGTGAGGGACAATCATAGATGGATCAACCGTACTACCAATATGCCCCGAGCAATGTAAGAAACATCATTTCAAGTTAGTTTTCTTAGTTTGAGTCGTACAAAATGTTTTGTTGCATGTTTGATGTGAATTTCGATCCTCCTGAGTGAAAAGAAATGAAGCTGTTCTGAGAGCATAAATAGAATCATAAAAGATGGCAAGCTAAATGTTAAATTGAAATGTCACTACTGCATTGTGTTATTATCATATTATTATTCGGCCACTGAGTGTTGCAACCAATAGACTGCAACTATAAAAGAATCACAAGTGATTAAACTTATCTAAATGTAGATACATTCTGAAGTCTGAGTTACTTTCATGTGACAATATGAAATCCAGCAGGTCTGGCAGCACCCAGGATTCACACCTGGTCAGCCCTTTGACAAAAATGAGCCATCAGACAAACGACATATGAAAGTGAAAGAAAAAGGAAAGAATAAAATAAAAAAATTGGAATCCAAACTCACATCAAAACTAACCCAGAACATCCATGAATTCTCCTGAAGTGATTACTTGCAGTTGCTTCCCTGCTTAATGTTGACACAAAATCACTGACTGTCCCGTGGAAGTTTGTTGCATGTCACCAGTCTCATCCTCCCGTCTTTGTGCTTGTTGTATTTGATGCTGATGCTGTTTATGGAAGCACTCTGTTGTTATTCAGACAGTAGTCTCGTCTTTTCGGTACTTCAGTGCTAATTTATTTGCCAGATAAATTGATCCCACCTTCACTTCGACCTGCAATTGTTTTGTCTCCAAAGCATTTTTGTGCGGTCCCACGTGTTCACCGTAATTCCAAGATGCAGACAAATCAATTGATTGAATAACAGATTCTCTTCCATACTTACAGTGCGAGGCTACTCTGTTTCATTTCAACTAAAAGCTGCCTGCTGATCTGCTCCTTTTCTGCTGCTCTTGTCTGTCTGCCTCTTTCTTTCTCTCTTTCTTTCTTTCTTTCTTTCTCTCTTTCTTTCTTTCTGTCTTTCTTTCTTTCTCTCTTTCATTCTTTCTTTCATTCTTTCTTTCTTTCCTTTCCTTCCCCTCTCTGTCTCTCTCGCTTGTCTGTGTGTCTGCCTGATTGTCTTTAGGTTCAGATAGTGCACAAAAAGCTGGACTTCAGCCACATCACCTCTCGCTGTGGCTCCAAGGACAATATCAAACATGTCCCTGGAGGTGGCAATGTAAGTACTGCTGGAGCCGGGAGCAGAATCTTGGCAGGGTGGATGTTTACAACAATCTATTCTAATTCAATTGGACGTCCTTTTACCACACGTACAAGCCACAACAAGACCTGATATGTGAAAGGAGATAGGAGAGGAAATTGTGGTCATAATAGCCATATGCTTTTGTCATATGGGCTATGACTATCTGAACTTTAACAGACTGAGCCTAAGCAAACAAATTTCATTTGAGCCTTCATCACTGCAAATGGAATTCAGCCATAGCAACGAAGGCTTCTCCTTCAACATTCAGATGAAAGCTGATCGTTTCCAAAGAAACAAGGAATGAATTGATGACGATTAGCACATCAGTAGGTCCCATCACAGGTCCATATGCCCACCCTTCCAGATGTTGTTCCTGTTTGCTCTAAACACCTGCTGCACTATCATGTTCCTTCTCTGAGCTGCTCGCACCACCACCACCACCTATTTGCTGTTCCACGTCGATGTAACAATCACAAAAGGTGGACTGGGAAAAGCTCAGGCACGAGTTAATGCTTGGATTCACAATATCAGCAACTGTCCGTTTTTAATCCTCAGGAGGTCTATAACATTTAATACACAATCAGAAGCATTTTACAGCCTTCTGCTGACTTTATCATTGTTTCCACTCAAACTGAAACGACTGTATACAGTATCTCCTAAAAAATTTAATTTCATGGCATGCTTTTGCTTTCTTTGACACCTACATATTAACTCCAACAGCACAGACAGGATCAATACATGATAATAAAATAATAAACTATAACATAAAAAAGCTGAATAAAACCCAATACGTTTGTTCGTTTTAGTGATAGTCTGGATCCATCTAAGTCTTTTTTTCCCCTGTGGAAGCACCAGCAACCGCTGTGTCTCCACAGTATGAAATACCACAATGAATATTTAAACAGGATGCTAATATTTGTGTTTTACTTTGGGTTTTTTTTGTACTTTCATCAAAAGTAAGTTATTCATTATTTAACCTGTCAAGCAGCCTCTAATGAGAAAAGGCTCTGGGTCAATCAGAGCAGTCAGAACTAATGATGGGTTGTGCCACTGATGAGAATTCAAACTGCAGTAACGGTCACGACCAGCTCGGTGTCGATCCCCTCGTCTTTCATCAAATATGTAAATCTGACTAATCGTAACGAATGCAGTCAGGCGGCCCGCCGGCTTTTAAGACCCTTCAGAGCCATCTGCCAGCGCATGATTCAGGATCTGACAATGGTCTGATCACTGCCTGCTCTCACCCTCTAATTATAGCTTGTCCTAATTTATCTGTATAAATGGTGTTTTGTTGATGACCCCATCAAAAAAGGGAATGACAATAAAATTGGTCAGAATATGGAAACTAATATAGTTTTGAATGAGGCAAATTATTTGTGGTGTATATGATAATCCATTGTGTGATTTGCATTGACTGCTCTGCATGGGGTGTCTTTGCAGCCCAACAAGCGACATCATTACCTTTACCCTTCCACAGGTGCAGATCCTGAATAAGAAGGTTGACCTGAGCAAAGTTACGTCCAAATGTGGCTCCAAGGACAACATCAAACACAAACCAGGTCCAACTGTTAACCTCATCTTTGTCTTCACTTTAAACATTTATTCCGTGCTCTCTTACTAAGTTCCTTGTCTTGCCCAGGTGGTGGTGATGTGAAGATTGAGTCCCATAAACTAAACATCAAGGCTAAGTCTAAGATCGGTTCCATGGACAATGTTGGACAAGGCAACGGGCAGACCAACGGTCACAAGGTCAATCTACAACACGTTATATATAACCAGCTAACAAAGGCGACATTGTGCAAAATATAGTGAAAAATCCAACACGCAAAATCCTCCAGCTGCAGCATTTTGTGTCCTTTCGCATGTAGAGGGTTAGTTTTGACTTGAAGGCCACTGCGTTAACACACTGCTGACTCACTGTGCTGTTAATGACAAACACCACTAGATGGCGTTGTGGCATGAAAGGCTCTGTCCCTGTGTCTGTGTGTGCGTCTCTGCTCTCTGTGTTCATTTGGATACAGGAGGAGAAAACAGAGGAGAAGACAGCTTCACCCCCGAGTGGCGCTCCGACAACAGACCCCGCGGGTGTTGCTAAGGCAACAGCACCGGGAGGTGTTGCCAAGGAGAACGGTGTGAAGGAGCCCACAACCAATCCTTTCGGAGGAGACGGACTGAGAGAGCCGCTCAGCATAGACAAACGCATCACTGAGACAAGTGAGTGTAAACACAAACAGACACATACACAGGAAACCTACCAAGGAAACTTGATAAACAAAGTCAAATCGAGGCGTTTCATGTTAAATGAGCAGATTTCATGTAATGCACATAAAATGCTGTGAGCCCAACAAACAATTAGTAGAATTGAAGTTTCTATTTATCTGTGCATGATTTTCTGTTTGTTTATTATTTCCTCAACTTACCAAATATCTGACCCAGGATTACAGTTGTGCCAAATATATGTTTGACTTATTTCTTACTTTGGAGCTTCATAACTTCACATAGAACCATATCAGAGTTGAATTTCATTTAAAAAAATGTAATAATTGTAAATTTTAAATTTCTTAGCAACTATGGACATTTCTGAAAGAAAACCATGATGATGTTATCTGTTGTACAATATGTATAATAATGATTTCAACTTATATTAAAGGATACTTCTGTTTTCTTAATACTTTACACCACTTATTTGTTTTACTATCCACTTTCATCCATCCTGGCTTTTTCAACAAGTGGAAAAATCCATAACTTAACCGATATGCAGCTACAACTTCATTCCACGAGTTTAGTGAAAAGTCTGTACTTGTCCCTGTGAGTGAGCGTACATTTACTAGGTGAAAATAGCACAATTACTCTTCAAAATGAAATTATGAGCCTCACAGAGTGAAGATCAACCATTCTTAACGGAAAGGTTCATCTCTGGCGCTGCAGCTGTGTTCAGAGGAACAACAGCCTTCTGCCATTTGTCTGTTTGCCAAGCTCGGCCTAATTTATGGATGGCTACATGTTAATGCAATAAAAATGTAAGGGAGGGAGCGAGAGAGATCATCCGCTCTCGCTCCCATCTATTGCAATCACAACTTCCTGCCTTCCTGCTCTGACCCAACATTTCGTGATTGGCATGAGAAGGGCCTGACCTCCATTAGTTGTCGATACATCGATGGCTTTTATCCTCAATTCTCGGATTTAGCTGCCAAATTTAGCCTCCCAAACTCCCACAGGTTTCGCTACTTCCAGATTAGGCATTTTGTTCAGAAACAAGACCCTCAATTCCCCAACCAACCAGCAAACTCTCGTCTAGACTTCTTTCCATCTCTCAAGACAGACTATAGGAAACTAATTTCTATCATATACGATAAGATATCCACAGTGAATCCGACTGGGCTGGACACCCTTCGAGCTGTGTGGAGCCACAGATCGGGACTGATCTTTCTGATGATCAATGGAATTCTGCCATGGCTCTGGTACACACATCATCTATATGTGCAAGGCACTGCTTACTCCAGTGTAAAATCCTGAACAGGAGCCACTGCACCAATGCAAAACTGGCAAAAATTGACCCTGATAGAGCCGACTCCTGTAACAGATGCAAACAATCACCAGCAGACCACATACATATGCTCTGGTCATGCCCCAACCTGTCTGTGTTCTGTTATGTGAGCAATATTTAACACACTTGGAAACGTCTTGGGTCGCACTGTCGATCCCGACCCCCTCACGGCCCTTCTCAGAGTCCCACGAAGCAGTGACATGCCTAACGCATCGAAAGAGGTCTTCGCCTTCACGACCCTACTTGCCAGAAGGCTCATCCTCCTTAAATGGATTCAAGCGCTCCCTCCTACACATAATAGATGGCTACTAGAAATCTTAAATTGCATCAAGCTTGAGAGGATCAGATTCTCCCTTCGGGGTTCCTTGAAAATCTTTTACAAAATGTGGCAACCTTTTATCGACTACATCTACCCACTCAGAATTTATATAGGAACTGACAATGACCATAATGAGCAGAAGATATCTGGCTCGGGAAGTTAAACTTTTTAACCCTGCCTTCAGATGTATTTCTTTCCTTTTTCCCTCTGCAGACTGAGTCCTAGTGACTTGCGGATATTTGGTGGGATGCGCATGGAGCTTGCTGACCTGCCAATCAAATGACCAACCAACCAACCACGGCGCAGTCACTTCCCTCTGACCCCGCCCTCCATCTTGCCCACTGCAGCACCGAACTGACCGATTGCCTCTCAGTGTTTCTCTGGGGTCCGCCTGCCAGCTTCCTGCAACCAACCCTGACCTTTTGACCTGTTGATGCCCATGGGTTGACCTTTGGCCCCGCCTACCACAGAGAGGAGCACTTGCTGTTCTGTTTGTGTTTCTCTGTGTGGGTTTCCACCAGCGTCTCGACTGATAAAATTCTACTCGTGAGCACTTGATTTAGATGACCCCCCCCCAACCCTGAACCCCAAACCTAACAACCCGATGCAATAAACCCTCAGTTAGTGCTGTATCATGAGTATACTGAGCAGAGCCACTTTTTTTTTTTTTTTCTCCATAGATTCTTCAACCTGTGAGTCTTATTACTGTTAAACCATTTGCCTGATATCACAGTTGCAAGGCTTTGCTCTGGTCCCTCTTGCAGGTCTTCACATATAAAAATCATGATCTCCTAACCTTGTTAGCAGACCTGCGTTGACGCTACCACATCCAGTCCCAGAGCATCAGATGTCTGCATTTCAGCACATTGTCTCAATATTGCATCACACATTATTTCACTTCTCAGTATTAGTCAAGGTTTCCCTACAGTAATGTTTCCCATAATACTGATATGATGATCAGAGTTAGTACTGATGGGCACAGAGAACACACAGTTAATGTTGATTGTCTATGAATGGAGACATCCGGATCTGAATATAAATTTTAGAGCTCAGTGAAGACTTTTCTCTCATATCGGACACTTTCTTAGTGAAGGATGGTAACTAAAGCTGTTCAGGCTTTAAATAGGCTTTAGACACTTCAATAACATCATTGAAGGAAGAGATAAGTGCATGATAATCATTCAGGCTGGAGCAATAGGGATAGAAAAACTGTTGCTTCTCAGGGTGGCCTTAGCTCAAAAACACATTTTATCCCAGAGTTAAGCATTTTAGGAATGACTTTCTTTGCCCTTAAAGAAATCAATACAAATCCTTGGTGTTTAGCCCGAATATAATGAAAATCAAATCTTCAGCTGCTATACCTTTTAGTCACAGAAGATGAACAACTAATGCACAGTAAACCGTTTGTAGCACCTATAGCAGACAGTGTCAAAGAGAATGTCACAGGCAAAAATTCTGACACACCAGCATATTGAATGGCTACATTTGGGGATAAATTCAGTAGACATCTGTAGAAGGGCCGTGATGCATGGTTGATGCTAAAAAATAGATAAATAAATAAAGGGATTGAAACTACACTCACCAAAAAGGCCAATCCAGAACAAGCAGCATCGACACTAGACATAAAGGTTATGATGACTGGTATTAGCATGCATTCTGCATACTCTGATGTACATCAGCTAATAATGCACAAGTTTGAGAGCTGTCCGACTTTTGAAATGTTAAGTATGTTCGTGGTCTGCAGAGGAAACTCAAACCTGGGTTGAGATCCGTTCTGCAAAATAGTCGTAGCACAAGTCCTCATGTTACTTTGGCTCTTTAGACATTACAAGCATTGCTTTGGGTTGATGACCGTTTTGAAAAATAAAACACAACAAGCACCTTAATTAACAACTATTTCAATGTACAACTTTATCTGTAAAAAAAAACCTGTCACATTTCACCCTTTATATGACCTAAACTAAGACTTCACACACGCAACTATTATTACATTTTTTAACATTCATCTTTCAAATCTACCCATAGACCTGCACCCGCCGTGTGCGGGACCGCGGCATTCACCCTGAGCTGTGCGATGGGTTCCGCGTGATTATTAGATAGCAGACAGCACCTTCCTCCTCTTGCGCACAGCTGGCACCTCTTGGTCATGTGTCTTGACCCACTGGAAGGGTGGGGCTGCGGAGCCATTCCCTCCTGTTGAGTCCTCCCTCAAGTCAGTGTGTTGTACAACCCACTTTGTGAAATCCTGCAAACTGTATACACACACACACAAACGAAAAACACTTCCACACACACATGCACACATATACAGTACATGTTGTTCTGGACACCACTTACGTGCTTGTTACATACTCATATATTGCACACAAAACACAACTCGGCACCCCTAAAACAAGAACAGTCTGCTGTTCGTCAAAAGCACTTCTCTGTACTCGAATGAAACCAACTCTTTATCGTGTTTTGGTGATCAATGCTGATGTTGTGTAAAACAAGGATGAGCTGTGTTGCTGTGTTCTTCCTATCATAGTCACTGTCTGACATTTTCACCATAGGCTCCTCCTATCCCCTCCTCTCTCTCTGTGTCTCACTCCGACTCTTACAGCAATACAGTAGTATTAGTAGTCAAGGCTTCTTTGTTACCTACATAGGGTGTACAGACATACAGAGATGGACAGACATCTGCTGTTGTTAACTGGTAGTTAGGAGAGATGTGTGAGTTCACGTGTTGAAGGGTGTGTCATTTAAAGGGACTACTGTTGCATTCATGGCAAATGTGATGTTGGCTTTCTGATTACAACTCTAAGATGATTTAGTGATTTACTCGTACGCAAACTTTAATAGTCTGAACTCCCAGCTTCTCATACTTGTTCAAAATTCCAGTCATCTCTAGTGTTTATATCTTACCTTAAATATGAAAATGTGTTTCTCTTTTAGTTTTACTTATCATTTTTTGGATTGGATTGTTTTGGATATGATATGACTGGACATACAAAAAATAAGCAAGAGATTTTTACACTTTAAAAAAAATGTATTGGAAAAAGATGTGCTACACTGGAACTGCCCGGCTGCAAAATACCATGAATGCAGCAGTATTTAAGTGAGCCTGCAAATACTGTCGTTGGTACCATCCAGTGTGTTTTGCAGTTAGTGTTATAAAAATCTCCCAATTTGAGCTCAGCGCTATTGAAATTGTCTCAGAATACCAAGTCTTAAACAGAGTCCAAGAGAAAGAAGTCTGTTGGAAAGAAATGTTGCTGGATTTTCGCATTTGTTAACATGATCGGCGGTAGAGAAAAGAGGCCTCTCCTCTGGTTTTGGGAGTGTGTTATGCCAAGAAATCACTCTGATCAGTTTAGATTACTTTTAGCTTCTGATAACCCAACACTGTGATGTGACTGATTTGCAGACCAAAAGCGTTGTCATGTATCAGACCAGTATTGTGAGCCGGAGAGGATCCCCTCCGCTCACTGCGCATTGAAGGCTGGGATGATCTCCGCTGATAACACTGAAGATAGCGGCGTGTCCGTGGCGTGCTGCCGTAGTTGTCAGATGTGTGAAGTGTTACTACTGCATTCATCCTGTAGGGAGTGCTGCTGAGCCTCTGGAACACTGATTGTCTGGCTCTGTGACTCTGACAAAGGCTGACTGAGAAACTTTGCAGCACCAATTAGAGAAGCTACGGTAGATTTACATACGGTCCTCATATAAACTAGCACTATATTATTGTGTCTGGAACACTGAATACTATCTGAAATCATATGGATCATGTACAGTCCCCCCCCCAGAAAACTCTAAAGTCTTGTGTACTCGAACGTAGTCTTGTTCATTTCCTGATGCACTCAAGTGATATAAAAGTTGCTTTACTGTATATTGGTACGAAATTGTCAGCTGTGTACTGTACCTGTGTGCTTCTGGGAACAAAACAGTCTTGGTAGTTAATAAAGTTCGGATACTCGAAGAGCAAGTGATCAAATAGTCAACAATTAAGACTAGATACCGAAAAAGCAGAATATAAGCATATTAAATATTGTACTTTTCCAATTCATCCCCATGAGTTGCCTAAAAGTAACAGTGACACTGCATATGCGTGGATCGTATGTGAAAATGATAATGTGAACCTTTGTTCGGGAACAGAAGGACAAAAGGTATGAGAGCACTTTTATAGGTGTAGAAGATGAATTGTGTACATAAGGATATGAGCAAGTTGTAGTCTTATTGTTTGTAAGAAGCTCAGTGTAAGAGTGTGTGGCCCTGTGACGGGATGAGCTGAAAAGACGTCCCTCACCTCATCATCGTGGTCACCTTAGTGGATTTTAGTGGAACTTTGCTCGTCGGTGTCGTGTCGTTGGCTATGACGGTTTAACACTCAACTCTCCAGTCTGCCCTCATGTTGTTCCCGTTAACATTCATTGGTTCGTATATTCTGGCCAAGCTACAAAGTTGAAGTTGCAAAGTCAGTAGTCAAATACGTGACATGCAATGATAGGTCAGGGATCAAAATGACCTCCGGTCCAATGTTGTCACTCAAATAAAGATAGGATAAAGCATGCAGGCTCCAAATTGTATTAGAATTTAATCCACCCTCTACATTCTTTTTGATCTTAAAGGCTCTAAAATAGGCTCTAAAATATTTAACCAAATTAGTCAATTACATTTCCTTTACAGGCATCTGGGCTGAAACCATAATAAATAGATTGACATTCAGTGAAGAGCGCACCAGTCACAGCCAGTAATGCAGGATCTGTTTTTTTTATTTTGATTTATTTATATCATTTAATTTTATCGTTATTAAGAATTTAAAACTTTCCGAAAGTTGAAGGTAAATTCAAAATATCTTCTTTTTTTTTGCCAAATGACAATTCTTGTAAGTTCAATTCCAAATGTCTCATCTCAGAAGACACAGCAGTCCAGATTAAGCAAGTTGAATTATTATTTTTTTTAAGTAAATATATAATTATGAAAAACACTGCTTACTTTTGTGCTGTTGATTTACACTAATAAATGCCCCAAATATTGGAAATTGGCAGTTTTTAATCATGTCTTTAGACAGACTTTTTAAAACTTTTACTCAGCCCAGAGCTTAAGTGTTTAATAAAATTGAAATGCTGTTCAGATAATCAGCTGTAAAAAAAATTAATAAAAAATCACTGTAGCTCAAGTATTATTGGGCATTTGTTATACTATGTAAAAAATATCCATATAACCTAAGACTTCGATTTAAATATTTAGTGAGAAAATCTCTATAAGAATTTTTTAATAGGGGATCACTAGATAACAGTCTCAGCACTGGGATAAGATTTTATTGAAGACCACTTTACGGACTTGGTAGTAGTCCGTGTTATTGAAAAAAAAAATTCATGAAATAAGTTACTGTTACTTTGCAGCTTGGACAAAATGTAATAACCAGATTCACTCTGATGTCTGTTCACAACTGTTTGTCCACTAGTTTCTCACACTGTCTCTTGTATATAGAAACCACCATGTTTTTATCACACCTGAAATAACTCAAATTAATTAAAATCAAACAAAAAGCTTAAAAAAAAATTACAAAAAAAAAAAAAAAATTAAGATGCTGTGGATGTTGAGGGATGAGCGTTCACGTTCATAAACGTGTTACCGTTAAGGTTCATAAAATTATTATTATTATTATTATTATTATTATTATTATTATTATTATTATTATTATTAATATTATTATTATTATAAGATTGAAAGCATAAGAAAGGAAAAGTGTACTTTTTCTTTTTTCAGTGTCTGCCTTTTTTCCGTCAAGAAAAGGGCTGCTGAAGTTTCAAGAATGTTTTTAAAATGTATTAAAG
Organism: Lipophrys pholis; assembly: GCF_963383615.2. NCBI lineage: Eukaryota > Metazoa > Chordata > Actinopteri > Blenniiformes > Blenniidae > Lipophrys > Lipophrys pholis. The sequence goes on along the minus strand of NC_137635.1, from coordinate 35,126,275 downwards.
ATGCAAGAATACATGTTTGAGGTTTGTCTCTGTTCTGTTTGGGAAGATAGATCACATATGGAAACACTATTTACCAGATTCAATCTAACGGGCAGGAAAGGAGGCGGTGTGTGTCGTGTCAGGCATCTGATGATTTGCAGAAAGAACCAAAAAAAAAAAAAAAGATAAATCAGTTCAAAATCATTTTAGGGAACCAGACTGAACCACTTTAATGTGAAATGCAGTGACACACACTGGCCAGCCCTTTCACCTGCTTGTCGCCACAACCCCCAGTCAGTGCTACCAGTAACCGGACTTCGTCTTTTGGCATGTGGTAGAAAGTCATGTCCTGTATTAGACAGCTCCAAATATACACCTCGACATACCTACCAACACGGGAGACTGTATTAAGGCAAGTCTTGGACCAAATTATTCTCTCTGTGTCAGTGACGAAAACACTGGAACGTTTTGAACCAGTTTGCCCTGTTTAAAATTGGATGATTGATTATTGAACTTTGAGATTGAAGCTTAAACTGTATCAGGAATAAAAAACGAATCAAATAAATTGATTAAAAAGGCGTGTTGGTAGATATGCACCTGGAGCCCCTAGCTGTGTCTCACACTTACAGAGGCTTGTCAGCACCACAGTACTGAGGAGCAGCGGGTTTTACATGTTTTGTCACCACTTTGCGCCGCAACTACCAGCTGGCAGCCAAGTAAAACCACTGCTCCGGCCCTTTCACTGTCAAGGGGAGAAGAAAATTAAAGGTTGCAAGAGAACTGTATACTTTTAAGTTGTATGTTGCTTCTGTGATTGTCCTTACTTACCAACGTTGTGACCTGGAAATAGAGGCAAGATAAAAGCGGCTGCATTTCAGTACTGTGGCGTGGATGGAGCTGTAGTGTGTGCTGTATTATTCTGTTGGGCACAACACCATAGCAAGAGCATGCAGAAGACAACAAACTACTGGTTGTTAGAAGCATCCGTCCTATTAGATAGAGCTCATCTCCCCCTTCAATTCTGAATATTTGGTATGAAAGAGATGTTTATTGTGATTACTTGTTAACTAGTGACGTGAATATTAATCATTAAATAAAAAGATGAGCAAAACAAAAAGAAAAGCAGTGATTTGTGTCTTTTGTGTTATTCAGTGTTTACAGACTTACAGCATGTTTTGTGATGACAAAGTCATTAAGTATCACATTAGAAGCCGACACTGGTTGTAGTGGTTAGAACTCATGTTGGTTCAGTTTGCATAATCTCCCTGTGTGCACTCCATTTTCAAAATCCAAAAACATATATATAAGGCAGCTAACACGCAATATCAAGTTCACGTGAGTGTGACTACCTGTATTTCTGTGATGGGACAGATCAGGGTGTATCCTGCCTTTGCTCCAGCCCCCGATGACTCCAAATGGGATTAAGCAGTTAGGAATATGAATAGATTGATGAATAGCATAATTAAGATTTAAGCTTTTTAAATATATATATATTGATATATACATATTGATCCTCAACAGACAGCAGTGCTAAGATACTAGGTTATTATTGTGTGAACATGAAAAGAGGCTTATGTGTGTTCCCACAGCTAAGAGTGTATGCCACAAAACATGTTCTGGGTTAATACTGTAATATAAGTTTCATCATTGACCGAGCAAAACAGGAAAGTTACAACGAGTCTGTGTCCTTTCAAGGTCAGGCAGCAATACAAGAAATGACTAATAGTTTTTCAATCATGGACAATGAAATGTTAGACGATGGCAGGAAACAATATTTAAAAAAAGGGTAGTCAAGTTACACAGAATCAAAACATCCAATGAAATCCTCTCAATGAAAGTCCAAAAATGAGACGTCGCCTTCATTCTGCCCTTTGCCTTTGTCTTTGAGCATTGGATTTCATCCTTGCGGGACAAAGATAACCTGTGAAATTCCTGTTGGCTGCCTTCACGACGCTGATGATTTAGTAAACAGCTGCTGACGCACGGCCGAGTGTCAGCGTGATTCGACATGCAGAGAAACAGAAACAGGTGATTATGAAACTGAAGGCCTCCACTAACTGATTGTTCAGCCAGCTGAGATAAGGATGATGAATGAATGAATGAATGAATGAATGAATGAATGAATGAATGAATGAATGAATAATTGAATGAATGAATACCTTTAAATGAAAGTATGCAAACTTTTTCAGACATGCAGATAAAATAGCTACATTTAATGTCGATGTTCCAGGTAAAATTGGAACACTACTTTCATCTTTCTAAATTGAAAGGCACATGAACACTTTTCACGTGGCACATATCTGGAATGAATTGACATTATACTGATATTCACTTTCCAACAAATGTTGGAGAAGAAAAACAGTCCAGGAGATGGAAGGAAGGTCGAGGTGTCCATCAGGTTTGGAGATGTCACCTTTGGCATTGTAAATAATGGTCTCTGGGATCATCTGACTGACTTCGAGCTTGAAGAAAGATGCCTTGGATTTGTTGAAGCCTGCAAAACTGTGGCCTAGCGTTTTGCGGGTTCAAATCCTCCAGGTCACTACTGTGGGTCCCTGATCAAATTTCTTGAACCCTGGTTTTGCTCCTACTTTGTGTAATTGTGGTAAACTATGAATAGAATAATTTGAGAAGAGACATGATCTCTTTGAGGGGATCAATAGTTTCTTTTTGGAACCTTGGTTGTAGTGACATATTTTGGACAGCGGGGGACGCTGTAGGCGCAGTCCCAGAATAAAACTGGAAACCCGGAAGTAGATGGCTTCCACTGTATCGATGTGTATTAAAAAAAAGTTTTTGTTATGTTACAAAAAAGAAAGTACTCGGACAATTTCTCAACATGGCATACTCTGCCTCAATGTAATGACTAATTTACGTTCACATTTTGTATTTTCAACTTCGACCTCTGGCAAAGGGAAAATCATTTCCAGCATGTTAAACTCAACACCTGTTTTTGATGAATTCGTCAACCAATGACAACAAGAAAACGTCACAAAACCCAGCTTTGATGAACTAGCGACATACACATGGCAACTGATGACTCTTAATAAGGTAAGATTATGTGTATTTAGGGGAACAAATGCGTCTCAGGCTTAGCATTAGCTAATGCTAACAGCTACCTCAGAGAGGAACAGCAGCTCTCTTACTGGTTCAATCTAAAGTAATGTGCTCACTGAAATGTAGGTATTTTTTAACTATGTTGTCTATCATATAAAAGCAATAATTTACAAGTGTGTCACTTCCTAAAGTAGTGGTGCTCAGTGTTGTGGCCAAGACTACCTAACCAAAGACCAAGACCAAAGCTTTAATGGTTTGAGACCAAGTCAGGACCAAGACCTTGAAAAGGCTGCTCCGGAGTACAACAACACTAGTACTGCTTTCCCCAAAAGTAAGTAATGATGGCTGATACTATGTGATTTGGAATTAGTGTACAATAGTTGTGCTTTTGTTTGTTGTTTTTTTTAATAGTTTGGTAGTTCAGGAAAGTCTTTCTGTTAGGAGTTTGCATGTTCTCCCTGTGTATGTGTGGATTTGCTCCACATTTGCGGTTATTCGGTGACTCCAAATGGCCCCAAGGTGTTAATGTGAGTGTGTGACAGACTGGATTCTCACTTCAACCCTAATTAATACCAGTGTCGGGTGACATGACGTTGGATAAAACATGATATAAGATAGATAATCTTACAATATAACCAAACTTTGGCTGTTATTGTAGTGGGCGACCAGTTGGTTGTAAACTATAGAGCTTATGTGCTGAATTCATGTGAGGTAGTGGTAGTTTTTGTTATACCTCCAATATTATGCACAAATATTTTTCATATAATGTATATAATAATGCATGGGTTTTATGTAGTGCTTTTCAGGACACTCAAAGATGCTTCACATTGCATTATTCATTCACTACCATAGCTGCCCTGGGGCAGAGTGACATAATCGAGGCTGCCAAACTGCGCCATCGGCCCCTCCGACCACCACCAACCAATCACTCTCACACTGCATTTACCCAGGCAGTTTGGGGTTTGCATGTAGGCAGGCAGAGATGGGAATCGAACCTTTAACCTTCTGATCGGGAGACAACTGCTCTACCAACCAAGCTATGCCCACAAACAAACCATTAAACCTGTTGTATCTAGCTATCAAGAGGCCGGAGAGTATCTGCATTTTATTGTGTTATTTAAGTCTATTTGAGTATGTACATTTTCCATAATAATAAAAATTCTAATAATAATGTATATGTTTTGTGCAATATTTGGATTCATCAAAAACTTCCAGCATGTTTTATTTTGTTGTTTTCATTTTATGAAAAGAAGCTGAATCAACAGGGAATAAAGACCACTTCATACATTTTATTTCTTTGAGTTAACACTATCAGTTTGCTGCTTAATTTATACAGACTTTCAACAATCATCTCTACTATGTGGACACACTACATATTATCAGTCAGTGGATTTCAGAAAAAGGCTATATACTACTCTTTAATGATGGTGTTATGACAGGAGGCTTGCATGGCTTCTCTTTCTGATTGATTGGTTATTTGTTTCCTTCAGGTCCATTTGATATCGCATCTGTTATCTAAATTCATAGGCAGCTAACTCCACAAAGGTCTTAGTTTTATGAAATCACAGGAGAGATCCTCTGAGAATACCTCTTGCTGAACCATAAATAAGTCTTTGAAGAGTTCGATCTGGATAGATTTATGTCCTGTTGCACTGGAAACCTGGGTGTGTATGTACAGATATACTCTGATTTACTACGTTTTGATTTGTTAAAATACAGCATACTTTCATGTTAGGGAAGTTGTAGCATGTTTGTATGGGCCTTGAACAGTATAACAGAAATAAAAGCTATTTTTTCACCGGCATGCCGGTCTAAAGTGCAATGTGGGTGTATTGTGTATTAGTTCTGACCTACTGCCTGAAACTTTCACAAAAATAATGTGACCTATATTGTTTTACCATCCAGTGGTTTAACTGGCTCCTGTTCCAATAGATTGAGGATTTACTGTTTTGCTTCATGATATTCATGATTGACTTTTAGTGAACGAACAAAATGAGACTTTTTAAACACTGTTCAGTAGTGAAGATCAAGTATTTGTACTTTTTTCAAACCCGTGTCTATCTTTGACTTTTTGAGTTTCCCTTGGTGTGACATTCACATTTCAAATAGATAACTGGTCTGGTGTTTAGATTCATATCTACATTTCCTTATTTAGAAAAGAAGCAATATTAAGGTGAATATGTGTAAGAATATCTCAATCAATAAGATTTTAGCAAAAGCTATGTTTTATCTTAAACCCCTTCAGAGCCCATGCCACCCACAATTATACAGGTATATTTCAGAAGTGTAAACAATGCTGACATTCAGACAAATAATACTATAAGATAAAGGCTGAAACCTTTAGCCTTTCTTTGAATATAGTATACTATTCTTTTTGCAGGTCACTCTTTTTCACTCTTTCTTGTAATATTCAAGCATTCGTCGTGACAGTATTTGTTGATTTTGAGTGTCTGTGGAATATGAATGAATAGTCTCAACAGCCAACATGTTGGGTGCAAGTTCAAATCAAGCAGATTAGAGTTATCATGTGAAGAAACTTAGAACAGAAGAATAAGCCAAGCTAATAAAAGTCATCAGGAAGGCCTCCGTCTACAAACACCTCATTAATGAACCTTGCCTTGACTAAACAAGAGAAAGAAGGTCTGGGCTCGGGCTGCATAGTACAAGACATGCAGTAGACGTACAGAGTGTCCTTGTATTTGCCTTCATACCAATCTTCTGAACTCTATTCCAGGCTTAAGTGGAGCAGTAAGTCCTCTGTCAAAGGTCCCATTCCCAGCTGTTCACAGTCCTTGGATCTCTCGACTTCTGCAATCACATGTCCACAAAAGAAGGTGTGAGGCACCTTGACTCTTAAGTTTGAAATCTGAGCCAGCAAATGCTTGTTATGGAGCAAGAGTCACTTGAGGAGGTGTTGAGTATTAGTCCCAGCCTCCATGTGTCCTTGTCTTTTCTTGCCTCCATTCAGACGTTGGAATAGTAAGTGGTTGGTGTGCTGGTACTCAGTGGTGGAAAACTCCTTAAGATGAAAAGATTTTACAGATGATCAAGATGTTGCATTGTGGAAACAGACAGTTGGACTAAGGTGAGTCTGAGCTGCATGTGAATTTATTAACTTTTGTACAGTTCCTTAGGATTTGTCATTTTACCAGATGTGCATAACTTGAAATGTCGACACTTCAGTTGTCTGCTATGTTCATTTTGTTACATTTGGAACAATGTTTCACACAAGCTGTTTTAACACTCAAAACTTGAGTCGGCAAAATAATACAGGACTCTGATAATAACAAAAGTCTAATTGCTGTAATGCTTCTGTTAAGCCATTACACACTTCATTTTGGTTTAGCATGTCTACTTGAATAATATAGAGTTATTGTAATTGAGTACAATTCACAATGTATGTTTGAATTACACTTCGTATAGCTGTGGCCAGGATTTCCTCACCCTTTCAAGCTTATCTTTTTTTTCTTTTCTTTTTTTCCCCTCCAGGGTTTTGTTGTGACACCTCGGGAGAATAACACACCATATCTCACCAATACAGGTAAGAACACAGCTCAGATATTCCTAATGGTTCACCGGTTCGTTCTCCCTGACTATATATGTTATATAATTCTTTACAATGAGCTCATTACTTTTTATTATCACATAAACACAGCTGGAATCTGCATACAGATACAAATGTGTTGTACAATATTATTTTCAAAATAGAATTACCTTATAGGACTTTATATGTTCATCTGATCTGTAAGAGATCTTTGAGGCGACGCACTCCCACTCTTGCACTGAATAATTTGTGTGGTTATAAATGCAACATATTAAATATTATTAAAATATTTTGTGGGAATGGGAGAACACAAAAGGTGGAAACGTTTTGTGTTCTCCCATTCCCACAAAATATTTTAATCTATCCTTTGCAAAGCTATGTGCATAGACTCACACAATCAACAGCAAATCAATAAAATCATTTTACTATCCATCGGTTGCTGTACAGTAACAGTTCACAGTGCATGTTTCATATTGAATAATGGTTCTCCCTGTGAATTTAACGAGCAACAGGAGTTTCTTAATTAGGCAAGGGTGTGTGTTTGGTGTTCGCTTTTATCCATTCTCAATTCCTACTTTAATAGAATTCAAGTGGAAACACTGAAAACTAGTGTTGTCACAATACCAAGATTTTGGTCTCAATACCAATACCACTGTGTATTTCGATACTTTCCATAGTTTTCGATACTTTTCCAAATAAAAAGAGAACACAGTTGCAGCCTTGTGGATGTAGCAGCAGCCATTGTTTCCCTTCTGTCTGTCTCTCTCTCTCTCTCTTTTATTCCTCTCTTTCACCAGACTCTTGCTCTCTGCTGCTCCGTTAGTGATGCACTCGATTTCTTTTTACGGAGTTTCCACGGGTCGTTTGAGTCAGTTACGCATGCGCGCGCATGCGCACGCATCCTTTTTTTCACACCTCTCGGAAACCGAAGTGCAAAAAGAAAAAGAAACCGGAGCGCTGTTTTCCGCACTTTCGATTGCCCAAAACATCCCTTAACACAAAATACCAATTTACCAGATTGCCAGCAAAAAATGTGCACGAATGAAAGGAAAACATGCAAACTCCACAAATCCCGACTCAGTTCATTATGCAATGAGCCGACTGTGCTCCAGCTTAGAAATAGATGTTTTGTATTTGTATTGCATGTGACTTTGTCAGTATTGACCGCAGCATAGTATTCCATTTTCCGAAAATGGAAAGAGCCCTGATTTAGGTTCAGCATATCTGCTATAAAAAAGTAACTTTCCGAGTAGTCTTCTTTATGGTGAAGTATAAAAAATAACTCCAGAAGCAGTTGTGCGATGCACAGAAATTTTATTCTACTGAACAACCAACATGCATAGGGAGACACCAATAAGAAAGCAGATGCCTCAGAAACAGGAATTTCATCCGTGAACTTCACTCTCCGTTGTGTCCTTTCTGAAATGTGACAGAAAGACATTGAAATGAATCACACATGAACAGTGATATGAAACATCAATATTACAAAAAATATGATAAAAATGGAATAATAAATAAAAAGGAATTTAGTAATTCGCAAATCTAATTAAAACAGCTGTATTGTTTTCTTGCATTTCAAATTCTACAGTGACTTTATCCAATTTGAAGCACTATCACTATGTGTTTCATGAACAATAACTTAAAAACGAGACTACAGTAGCTGACCTTTGACCCCACGTCCCGGCTCTTGGCACGGAGCTTGTTGACCTGAGACTCGGCGATATCTGCTCTTTCCTCAGCTTCATCAAGCTCATGTTGAATCTTACGGGACTTGATGAGATTACCATTGGCCTGCTCTTCCTGCAGAAACAGAAACAGGGACCATATCAGAAAGGCATTGATTCAATAAGTCATACAGTCTTACATACACGTTTGTCTGTTCTATAACTATCTGTTGTTTGTTAATTCATCAAGCCCAAAGTGTTCCCGTGATGAGAGAATACTTAACTCTGTGTAGAAAGTAGAGGATAGAAGATGCAAGAGTTGTTCGAGATTGTACAGGTCTCCGGCTATAGTTTACCAATTCTACTGAGAATACTTACAGCCTCTTCAGCAGCTCTCTTGTAGGATTTGACCTTCAGCTGCAACTTGTCCACCAAATCTTGCAGACGTGCGAGATTCTTACGGTCCTCCTCCGTCTGCAAACAACGATTAAGACAGCAGCTGTAATTATTTTGAATCTAAGAAGAGTTGCAGAAATTTTGAGTGGATTGAAACTTGCCTGATAGGTCAACTCTTTCATTCGCCTTTCATATTTTCTTATTCCCTTGATGGACTCACTGGACTTTCTTTGTTCCATCTCGACTTCATTTTCCAGCTCTTTGATCTGTTGAGCACATGAGATAATCACTGTGGGTTTTCTTTTTTGTCTCAATCGTTTGTGTAGTCTGTTTGCTGATGAAGAAACAATTCCAACCTTTTCATTATGGTTAGATTCTGTAAATACTGTTCAGCTTTGTTGATCAAAAATAAATTGTTCAATCTTTTATTTTTTTGGTGGGCTTTTTATAAATGGTCGATACTCACCCTGGCCTCCAGCTTCTGGATCTGCTTCTTGCCTCCCTTCATGGCGATCTGTTCGGCTTCATCCAGACGGTGCTGCAGGTCCTTGATGGTTTGCTCCATGTTCTTCTTCATGCGCTCCAGGTGGGAACTGGTGTCCTGCTCTTTCTTCAGCTCCTCGGCCATCATCGCAGCATCAGTGATGGCCTTCTTGGCCTTCTCCTCTGCATTTCTACACTCCTGCACAGCATCCTCCACTTCTGACTGAAGCTGGGTTGTATCAGCCTCCAGCTTCTTCTTATGGTTGATGAGACTGGTGTTCTGTTTTGAAAATTAAATCATACCTGATTTCAGTGTGAAAGTACTTAAAAGTAATCTAAGAGCACAGTAATTCAAAGATTTCGTTTTCCCACCTGCGAGTGCAGCAGCTGCACCCTCTCACTGACGTCCAGCAGCTCTTGCTCAGCAAGTTTGCGACTTCTCTCCGTTTGTTCCAGAGCAGCCCTCAGTTCTTCCACTTCAGCCTGAAGCAGGTTGTTGCGCCTTTCGACGAGGGCAATGTTTTCTTTCATGTCTTCATTGGCTCGAAGAGACTCATCAAGTTGCATTTGAGCATCCTGAATGATGAAGTCATTATGAGGTAAGCTATATCAAATGATTGAATAAAATGCAGAGGATTTTATTTTCTCCAAACAGGGGACAGACCTTGAGATGTGCATGAACAGACTTCAGTTGTTTCTGGGCTTCGGCCGCCTGCCTGTTGGCCTGACTCAGCTGGATCTCCATCTCGTTGAGGTCTCCCTCCATTTTCTTTTTCAGACGGAGAGCCTCATTCCTGCTGCGAGTCTCAGCGTCCAAAGAGCTCTGCAGAGTGTCCACAACTCGTTGTTGGTTCCTCTTTGCTTGCTCCATCTCCTCGTCCTTCTCTGCAAGCTTACGCTCAATGTCAGCCTTGATCTGGTTAAACTCCAGCTGGGCTCTGAGAATCTTCCCTTCCTCGTGCTCCAGTGAGGCCTTTCACAATTAAAGAATGACTTCATTATTGCCTTTTGCAGAGAAAATTTCAATTCTAAAGTTTTGCCATGGTAAATGTCAGCACACCTCTGCCTCCTCCAGAGCTGTCTGTATATCAGACTTCTCCTGTTCCAGCTGTTTTCGAATCTTCTCCAGCTCATGAATACTCTTTCCATTCTCTCCAATTTGTTCAGTGAGGTCAGATATTTCCTCTGCAAGTCACATGAAATAGCAACACACATTTAATATCCAGTTAAGTATACTGAAAAAGAAAGCAACTTTACATTAACTGACCCTGTAGGTTCTTGTTCTCTCTCTTCATGGTCTCCAGATGTTCAAGAGATTCTTCATAAGAATTCTTCAATTTAAAGAGTTCAGTGCTCAGAGACCTGGCTTCCTTTTGAGAGCTCTCCAGCTCCGTTTGAGACTCTTCATACTTCTGCTTCCATTCTGCCAGGACCTGAAAGACAATTTGTCACATTTTGAATGGATGAATTATTTCTTGTTTTATTGAAGAAACAACAGCTTCTTCCGTATGTACTCCCTGACACATCATACTTTGTCAAAGTTTCTTTGCTTCTTGTCCAGAGCAGCAGCAGCAGCATTCGACCTCTCTACATCCACCATGAGATCTTCAATCTCATTCTGCAGTCTGTGCTTGGTCTTCTCCAAAGAGGAGCATTTAGCATTCACTGCTTCAACAGCCTCCTCAGCATCCTGCAGACGCTGAGCCAGCTTCTTTCTGGATATGAAATACAATGATGAGGTTTGGTTGAGGTCTGGAGATTTTTTTACGCTTACCCCAGTGGTTTATTTGAATATATTTGACTCACTTGGCCTCCTCCAGCTCCTCGGTCCTCTGGATGGCATCAGTTTCATACTTTGTTCTCCACTGAGCTACCTCTGAGTTGGCCTTGGACATGCCACGCTGCAGCTCAGCTTTAGCCTCCTGCTCCTCCTCATACTGCTCCCTGAGGAGGTCACAGTCGTGACGAGCAGACTGCACGGCATGGGCAAGTGCATTCTTGGCCTAAAATGAAACCATAATTAATGGACAGACCTTTTATTTTTCCCTTGCTGGCCAGGTGCCGTTGGGAATTGTTAACTACCTTGATTTCCTCCTCCAATTGTCTTTTCAGGTCTTCCATTTGTTGAGTGTAGGACTGTTTTCCTCTGGTGAGTTGAGACACCAGGGACACCTTTTCCTCAAGCTGCCTTATGAGTTCACCTAATTTACCAGAGGATTGAAATTAATCCTGAATTCAGGTTGAAATACAATATTATTTTCAATCGACTGCATACCATTCTCAGTCTGAAGCTTTGCTTTCTGCATGCTGAAGTCATTAATGGTACGCTGTCCCTCTTCTGACTTTGTTTTGTATTCATTCATCTGGTCTTCCAGCGACCTACACATTTTCTCCAAATTGTTCTGAAAACAAATAGCGGTGAGAATGGCAGACATCATACTAATCACCCAATGAGAGAAATCCCAATCCATGATTGTAGTTCACCTTGGATTTGACAATATGTTCCATATTGGAGACCACATCATCCAGTTCCAGTCGGAGCTCGCTCTTCTCCTTCTCCAGTTTCTGCTTGACTCTCTGCAGGTTATCAATCTGCTCTCCCAGGTCAGCAACACTATCGGCTTGTTTCTTCCTGAGGGTGGCGGCCGTGGATTCATGCTGCAGAGTGGCCTCTTCAAGGTCTCTGCGGAGCTTCTGAAACTCAGCCTCCCTCTTCTTGTTCATCTCAATCTGAGCCGATGTTGCTCCTCCAGCCTCCTCCAGCCTCTCGCTGATCTCCTCCAGCTCTCTGGCCAGGTCTGCCCTCTGCTTCTCCACCTTAGCTCGAGCAGCTCGCTCTGCTTCAAGCTCTTCCTCCAACTCCTCAATGCGGGCCTAGACCAACATTTGAGCAAAGTAGATGAAATAAAACAGAACAAAGCACTTGTGGTCTTGTAATGTTAGTGTGATTTGCCTGTTTATACATTCTGTTTAAGTTATTACCTGCAACTCCTTCAATTTTTTCTGGAGCTGGGCACTCATTGCCTGTTCATCTTCTATTTTCCCATTTAGTTGACTGATTTCAAAATCTTTCCTGTTAGGGAATTAAAAAAAAAAGAAAAGTTCAATATACCAACCAACAAATCTTCTAAATATATGTTTTAACATTTTCAAAGATTTCCATAATACTTTTTCAGCCTCTCTTCAAGTTGCTGCTTGTCATTTTCCAGATCCATTAGGCTCTCTTGAGATAACTTTAGATCTCCTTCAAGCTTTCGCTTTGCTCTCTCAAGGTCCATACGTACTTTCTTTTCTTGTTCTAAAGATCCTTCAAGCTGTGGGTAATAATGATTAACATTTTTGATTACATGGTTTGCTTAAAGAATTAAAAAGTCAGATCTTCAGAAGTTATTACATCATCGACTTGCTGTTCCAGCTTCGTCTTGGCCTTGGTCAGAGAGTTGACTTTGTCTTCTTCACTCTGCAGGTCATCCAGTGTTTGCTGATGAGCTTCCTGCAAGGCTTTCTTTTCTTTGGTCAGCTTGGCGATGATTTCATCCTGAGCTGCCATTTCCTCAACCAGGTTCTTTACCTTAAGCCAGTGAAAAGTTTTGATTGAAGCAACATTTAATATTCAAACAATTCTTACAGTAATTTGTCTTGTTTATTACCTTGTTCTCAGTGGCATGTTTCTCTTTCTCCACTTTAGCCAGAGTTAACTCCAAGTCATCAATGTCTTTCTTTAACTCAGAGCACTCGTCCTCCAGCTTCCTTTTCTTAGCTGTCAGGTCGGCATTCATCTCCTCCTCATCCTCCAACCTCTCTGTCAGCTCTTTGATTTTTGCCTCCAGCTGAATCTTGCTTTTGATCAACCCCTCACATCTTTCTTCAGCATCACCCAGGGTGTCTTGTTCCTGTGTTGAATGGAAAGACATAGTATTACAAAATTTGCAGCTTTGCATGCACAAATACATTTAGTAATTCTGATTGATGATTTGAAACCTACAGCCTGAAGTTGGAGCTGCAAGTCATTCTTCTCTTGGAGTAAAGTGACCATTTTTTCCTCCAGTTCTTTCTTGCGGGCTTCTGATTTTGCAAAAGCCTCTTTGAGTTTGGTAAACTCCTCCTTCATGTTGGCCATCTCCTTCTCAGACTCTGCTGATTTCAGGAGAGGTTTGATCTTGAAGTACAGCTTCATCCAGGGCCAATTTTTGACTCCCATGAAGGCACGGATGTTCCACTGGATTACAAGCAGGGCGTCCCTGTAGATAGTATCATAATCATTGGTCTTTGAAATCTGATCAAACTTAGGACATCGTTTTAATCTGATTGCAAGAATATGGCTTTCAGTTGGTTGTAATCATTTCAAATACTTTGTAAGAATTTCTTTCTTTCTGGTTGTATTTGCTAAGGCAGTTCTTTCATTAGGTCTGTGCATTTGGGGCAAAATGCATAGCTTTTATTCAAGCATGAGGTTTGCCAGCTAAGTGGGAAGTGTTGTAAACCACTACCTGCGTTCAACAATCTTCTGGAACTCAATTCTTGCCAGAAGGCCTCGTGACCGAGATTGGATGCCAGTTATGATTAGAGCTAATCTGTCATCTCGCATTTCTTCTAGCTGACCCAGCAGTCCAGCCTTGAAGAATACCTTTTTATGGAGAAAACTTTGATTCAGTCACATCATTACTATTATATTTGTTGTGCAGTAGTTGTGTTACTGTTATGATGATTGTAGTCACAATGGAAATACCGACCTTGGTGTGACCCAGTTTATACTGGTTATGGTCTATATCTAAAGATCCCAAGAGTTTCTCAGCAGCCTTCTTGTTGTCAATGAACTGGCCCTCGGGGATGGCATTTGGGTTCAGAATACGATACCTTGTCAAAGGAATACGACAGATGAAATAGTCACTTGTTATATTTACTGTATATACCAATATAAGAGGATTCATCAAATGCACACCTCTGCTTGAAATCTCCATAGAGGATCCTGTTGGGGAATCCCTTTCTGCAGATCCTGATGCCTTCCAGCACACCGTTACAGCGCAGCTGGTGCATGACCAGAGGATTCTCCATGGCCCCAGGAGTCTTGGTCTCATTGGGGATGAGGCAGCGTACAAAGTGAGGGTGAGTCGACCTCAGGTTGGTCATCAGCTTGTTGAGGTTCTCCTTTAAGTTTTTTTCCACAAATAACTTGCATAAATTGTTTGTGTTCAATGCTAACAGGTTTTTTTTAGTGCATTGAACTTCATGTATGACAATGAAGACATTTCTTGTGGTAATTTTCTAGGATTTGCTTTATCTCTTGAGTTGATTTTACAGAAATGTATGTACATATTCTATGTATGTGTTCAAATAACAAAATATCTCACCCGGTGCAAAGCTGATACAGTTTGGAAGGATGAACCTTTCTTCTTGCTCCCACCTTTGGCTTTGCCACCAGAATCTAAATAGACATTGTTAAATTATAGCAACAGACCACTTTACAAAAGTACAACAACTGAAATTGTGTTACTTTAGATAAAGACAATACACTATAAGCACACATGGCCTGTATCAAAAACAGTGTTATTTGTCTTACATTTATATTGTGTTTTACTTCTGACTGTCAATATACCTGAATCAGATCCAGCATAATTTGCAAAGAGGATAGACAAAAGCTTCATGTTAGACTTCTGGTAAAGTCCAACAACAGTCTCATTCAGAGGATCCTTGTTCTTCACCAGCCAGTTGTTGATATTATAGTCAACAGTTCCAGCATAGTGAACCAGTGAGAAGTGAGCCTCTGGTTTCCCTTTGATAACTCTGGGCTTCTGGAAGTTGTTGGATTTTCCCAGGTGGTTGTCGTAGAGCTTTGCTTTAAAGGTGGTGTCTGATGCTTTAGGGAACATGCACTCCTCTTCAAGGATGGACATGATACCCATGGGCTGAAGGAAATACAATGAGGAAGATAATAACTTGAACAAAAGGTTTCTTTTTGATTGCAAATAAAATGCACTCCAAAACTCACCTTTTCAATCAGGTCAATGCAGGCCTGCAGATCCATTCCAAAGTCAATGAAAGTCCATTCAATTCCCTCCTTCTTGTATTCTTCTTGCTCCAGCACAAACATGTGATGGTTGAAAAACTGTTGCAGTTTTTCATTGGTGAAGTTGATGCAGAGCTGCTCAAAGGTGTTGAACTGCAATGAATTGTAATGTAAAAATGAATTTGTCAGTTGTTACAATGTTGAACACAAATGGAATACATTTTCCAAACTCACATCGAAGATTTCAAACCCGGCGATATCCAGCACACCAATGAAGTACTGGCGGGGCTGCTTGGTGTCCAAGGACTGGTTAATTCTCAATACCATCCACAGAAACATCTTTTCATACACTGACTTGGACAGTGCACCAATAGCGTAGTTCACCTTGAGAAAAGAGACAATTTGTTTTATCTTTGAAAGTGTCTTTTGACTTTCTATTTAATGAAATTGCCTCCATCAACTGTACCTGGTTAACATTTTGTCCCTTGGTGACCCACTCGTTTCCTACTTTGACTCTTGGGTGACAGAGACCCTTGATGAGGTCAGCAGAGTTCAGGCCCATCAGATATGCGACTTTATCAGCATCTGAGAAATGAAGAGGAACCACTTGTCACATACTGATATGGCACATAATTCAGCTACTTCTACCTGCCATATAATGTCTTCTCTCTCTAATATTCAGTTTTTCTGTGTGTGTTATTTCTTAATCCAAAAATCGTTTGTGGTTTGTGGGCTAACTCCTACATTAACTTTGTCTTACATGAAACTCTGTCTCTTACCTTCAGTGCCGTCGGCCTCTGCCTGCTCCTCCCTCTGTTTCTGCTTAACCTTCATGTTACCATGATGCATGATCGCTCCAGTCAGCTTATAGATACTGTTCTTCTCTTCTTGAGTGAAGCCCAGCACATCAAACGCATCCTAATTCAAATTCAAAAGTATCAGTATTCTTTTTTTTAATTGGTCAGTTATTTGGTTCAAAATGTTTTTCCATCAAAGATTGAGCTCACATCAGTAGCCATCAGCTCCTCCGAGTCATTGATGGAAGCTACTGTGGTCTCTCCTTGGGAGATGAAGCCGTAGTCATAGGGGTTGTTGGTAATGAGCAGCATCTCTAAAAATAATTGGAAAATATATATAGAAAGGTTCATATATGTTCATTGTATGATTCCACAAGTATCACATGTACACTTTGTACTCACCCAATAGTTCAGGCTTTGCCTGAGACAAGATCTGGTAGAAAATGTGGTAATCCCTCTCAGCTTTAAGCTGGTAGGTCACACGAGATTTTTCCAGAAGATCTGTTTTGGACACATTGTACATTGATTTATCTTACAGTGTCTGTCATTTTGTGGTGTATTCTGCCTCTTGCATATGTATTCTGTCTCCCAGGTCCAGCCCCATAACAGCAGAAAGGACAAGTAGCTCAGAAGATTATATTTGTTTACTCACAAGTTTCAATATCAGCTGAGGCCAACTTTCCTCGGTTGTCAAAATGAATTCTGATAAATTTGCCCTAAGAAGAAAGGCATTATTTTTTTAATTTTTTTTTTGTAATAAAGGTAATTCAGTTAGGTAATTTGTGATAAAGAATTAGTGTCAGTGCAGCCCTTGCAGTCTCACAGACACTCACAAATCGAGAAGAGTTGTCATTCCTGATGGTCTTGGCATTCCCAAAAGCCTCCAGAGCAGGGTTAGCTTGGATGATTTGATCCTCCAGGGTACCCTGATTTTGTTAAATAGAAATACAATTTCAAATTCACTACCATGTAGATTGTGTTCCCTTTCTTGCCAGCTCAAGTTCTACTTCTCATTTCAATTCTTTACTGCAAACTGCTCATAAACTTATGAAACAAACCTTCTTTTCAGCTGCAGCATCTTTCTTCCCACATGGGGCAGCAGCAATGCTGGCAAAGTATTGAATGACACGCTTGGTGTTGACAGTCTTTCCGGCTCCAGATTCTCCACTGAGTAGCAAAAGACTCACTTTCAGGTGAAACATTTTACTTTTGTTTGATGAAAAGTTTTTTGTCAGTGAGAAAACTTACGTGATGAGAACTGACTGGTTTTCTCTATCTGTCCACAAGAGATGCAGCAAAATGAGTCAAAAATGTTATGATTTTATTTATTTGTTTTTTTCTGATAACCTAATAGTTTGGAGCATTTGTTTACCTGCTAACATGTACTGGTAAGCATTGTCCGAGATGGAGAAGATGTGAGGAGGAGCTTCACTCCTCTTCTTTCCTCTATAGGCAACAACCACCTCTTGGTTGTAGACTGGCAGCCCCTTGTAGGGGTTGACAGTCACACAGAACAGCCCAGAATAGGTCTAGCATGTGAAAAGAAAGATAAGAGGATTGCAAATAATACCAGATACTTGGATATTATAACTATATATAAATTGATCATCTGACTCACGTAAATCATCCATGCTGCGTAACGCTCTTTGAGGTTAAACAGCACAGCTGGTTCATGGAGGAAGGTGAACATCGCCATGTCTTCAATTTTATCAAACTTTGGCGGGTTCTGCGGGTGGACATCACACTCCTTCACTGTGACAGTCTGCAGACATAAAAAGTAACAAGCCTTACACAAAACTGAAGACCTGTATTGAAATAGATGTGACATGAACTGATGCCATACACACACCTTTCCAAATTCAGTGTTGACGGTGACTTTGTCACCGTCACGACTCGTGACGGATGCTTTCACATACTCAACCTCTGGGTCAGGAACGAAACACTCCTTTTTCATGTCAAATTGACGAGTCTGAGCCTCTAGACGCTCCTTATCAGATTTCCTGAGAAAAGGAGCAGCTAGCCCAAACTCTGCCATAACAGCATCCCCCATTTTTTAACTTGAGGGAAAAAAAAGACACATATTAATGGCCTATAAATATCTTTGGTTAACATTTGTGTAAGATCAAAGTAAATGTGATCAGTCTGGTCTTGCATTATCACTGAGCATATTTGCTGTAGTAAACATGTAGAAATAAACTTCTCCATATTTTTATTGTTCTTATTTGTGAAAGATTTTAAAGTTTTATTTTTAGTCTTTAGTGAACTTACATCTTCATGTGTCAAACAGTACACTGGTTAAGTGTTCGGAGGCTGTTTACATGCTAAAAATCTCTCCAAGTATCGAATTTGCAATGAAATGAGAATCAGAATTACATATTCATACAAACATCACACAAAAGATTCCATGACTGTCACAGTAAAATCCCTGGAGTTTACCTGAAGCAGTGTCACTCTTCTTCAAACTGGGATCTGTGCTATTTATACAAGGTCGGAAAAACGGCAAAGGTCACATAGCATCATGATTGAATTAACACAAGTCATGTGTGACAGGTGAACGGCAACAGAGTGAATCTTCTCTCCAAAATAAATAAATCACAGATGGTGTGAAAGAAAAAAGAATAATAGCAGAAACTGTTGCTATGTAGTTTAAAGTTATTTCAACATCTTTAACACACTATAAAAAAAGCATTTACATAGGAACTTAATAGCTTGTCAACTGAGAGTTAAGCTTTCCTACCTTTGACTGTCAGCCTTGTCAGAGGAAGTGATGAATCCAGTGGTTAACACCAGGCTGCCCCTCCGTTAATAAAGGTTGAACGTCAACCAAATATGGGGGTGAATATCAGAGAAATGGCATCCAGGTTGCCTATCACAAAAAGCATTGTCCAAATTGGGCCGACCCTTGTGCTGCCATGTGTCATTCTCACCTTGAGAACAACAGACTAATATACTGGAGTGGACATGGCAACAAAAGGGGGAGGCAGGAGGTGGGGAAGCACGGTCAAGCTAATGTATCAAGTAAATCTCACATGTCCAAGTATGTTATGTGAAGTAGTTTTTCCATTACAATGAACCGTTGGAGTCACCTTTAAACTTAACACATCATATCTACAATTAATTCATGACATTTTCAATTTGGAGCTTATAAATCATAAATGGTTGATTTTGTATCAAACTTTTAGGGACATGATTAAATTAAAGGTTGCAGAACACCGTTTTATGAGCACGTTGACTCAGCTATAATTTGATTATTCGTTCTTCTGTCAACTCTGTTGTAATAATTAGGTGAGACTGCATCTCCAACTCAAACTTAACAAACCGGCGTCGGCAAACAAGCCGGATTTCTGAACCTTCAAACATCTCAAGATCGAAAGTTCAACAATAGTCTGTGAAGTGATAGGGCGTGAAATACATCTCAAGGGGGAAAATAAAGCCTGCAGCTGTTGTCTATGAGGAGACAAGAGAAGGTCACAGCTGTGAAGTGCCTTTATTATCACTCGCCACTACTGTTCACAGTTATGTCTACTCCTTTAATCTAACCGTGGACAATTGAGTTGAGGAAAAAAAGAAAAAGAAACAATAGGCAAGTCCAGAAACAAAGCAGTCCAAATCAATAGTTTAAACCACACTTGTGATATAGAGTTTTGCACTTTTGAATTTCTATCTCTTTATCTTTCAATGTTACAACTGAGCAAACGAGTACAGATGGTGTGATGTACTTCTTAATTTATATTCTGAGCTGGAGTTGTATAATTCTTGTGCTACAAGTGAGGTATTCACATATTGTTATGAATGACATGGATTGTGTAAGTTTGTGATGTTCTTGTATCCATGTACCGTGTAAGTGTAGTAATTGTTTCTTCACTAGTAAATGCATATTTTGTGATCAGTAATTGATCAACACTTGGCTTGTCATTGATTAAACTGGTCTTCTCTTGCAATGTCACTAACTCTATGGATGGATGGATGTGGAGAAAATGTAGAGATATGTAAAAAATACTGCACCTCAGTCGTATAAAACAGGCAATAAAACACATCTTTATTTTTCTCATTGTGAGAAGCAAAAGGTTTTTTCTGTTTGAGCCACAATAATATATGTTATTAGTCACCAGAGAAACAAATTTCCAACAACAGTACATATTCTTGAAATTTACCACCCTATGGCCATCAATAGATAACAGTGCCAACTTATCCATCCATTCATCTGTCTTCATTTGTAACTGTGGCCAATTTCATGCTAATTTCTATGTCCTGGTTGCGGAGAAATGCTCACACACTCGCATTTACACTTTCAAACCATTTTAGAGTCAGCAATTGCCCCAAACACATGTTTATAGACTGAAGGAGGAAACCAAAACACCTGAAGAAAGCACACAACCACACGCACAGGGAAAACATGCAAACTCTGGACAGTAAGGCTCAGTATTCTCATTGTGAGGCATGAGTGCTAATAACTACTCCAATGTGTGGCTATGACATATAATGCTGATGATATTCTATTCTCTTGTCCTAATGTATTCAATACTTAATAAGATATGCCTATTTGTCATTCATTTTGAGCTTCCCTTTTTTTTTCCCAGAAAAGAACAAATATATTTATACCTCTGACATGAATTCATATTGTTGTAACCTGTACTCCAGACACTGCCCTTGAGCTGCTCCCATTGACATGGCATTGTTTTCTTCCATTTATCCTTGAGGCCAAAGATAACTTGTGAAATTCCTGCTGGCTGCCTTTCGGCCCTTGGTGGTTGAGAGGATGGCTTGGAAACAGCTTGTGACGAAGGGGTTTTTATTTTTTTTCCTCTGACCAGCAGCAACAGGTGATAAGCTCACAAGAAACAAAAGATATACTGTATGTAGTCACATTTTGAATGATATCAAATTTATACACTGACGTGTAACGTGACAATTTAAGACAAGACACAAAATGACTTCACAGGCCCAACATTAAAACAAATTTAAGTATATTGATATTTATGTATATTGAGTATCATTCAGAACCCCAGCAGTCTTCCTTTGCGTCAGTTCTCATCTTCACGGGCATTGTTCCTGCCCGTACTAGAAATATCATCTTCTTCAGTTATCCGCCTGTGTATTCCAGGCTTTAGGACACCACTTGTCCATCTCGTTAAGGTCTCATTCCCAGCTGTCTGCTGTCTGCTGTCTTTTTGGATCACGTGGACACACAACAAAGGTGTGAAGCACCTTGACTGACTTACGTTCGAAACTGGAGCCAGTAGAACTATGAGCAGTATTTGCTCTCTGTTGAATGAAAGGTCACTTTCAAGGGGTGTAGAGTTTCTGTGGAGGCGAACACAAGTTCATGGTTCTCCTCTCTTGTCTTCTCCTCATTCATTCAGACTTTGGACCTCTGCAAAGACTCACAAGTACGTCTCGTCTTTTGATGGGGCAAAGGCCAGGATACGCTGAAATGACAAAAAGGTACAGTAAACCATCTGATGCTCCTGTCTGCATTTGTTCTTTATTCTGTCAAAAATAGTTTTGGGAAACAAGTTACATTTAAATGCAAATCATGCCAGTTGCAGGCAGGTTATGTTCTCGACTCCAGAGAATATTTCCCCCTTACTTCTGCTAATGTGGGAATTGTGAAATAATGGATTTCTTGCTGCTCTGTTGGTCTGGATGTTTAAGAGTAATGCTTTGATTTGCCAGTACTTGTATTTGATGAAAGTAAAAATCTATACATTTTTAACTACAAGGGTTCTCTATTGAATTGCAGATCTTTCTTGAAGGTCACAGACCTTTTATACACCAACTCCAGATTGTCTGCTGTCACCCACCTGTACCAATGTGGCCTCTGCACTGTCATCAGTGTGGCCACGTAGAAATTGGATGCCGAAAACCTCACTTCAGTCTCTGATGTGAAGGTAAGCTTTTTCACTTTTTTCTAATGTACATCTTTAGTCCATTGTTTTTTGGGTTTTTTTCTAACTGAAAAAGAAAAGACTAGTAAAAACTAACGTCAGTAATACAACACAGAAATCCAGACACACTGACTGACGAGAATCTTGGTTATTGATCTCATGTAGTATCTACAGTTTAAAAAAAGATTCACCTCATCAGCTGTCTTTGTGCGTCTCTACAACCTTGTCACTCATTTATAGCTGGCTCACTCAAACACTAGCAATTGCAGTTTTGCACACATCAAACTAGACTTTGTCATGACTTTGGGTGTTCATAATAATAATGATAATCATAAAGTAATACAATTTTAAATATAAGGTACCTTGTGCCATAAAGGATTTTCTTCAGTAAATATGAGATTGACATATTCTAGGCTGAGGATCAGCCAATTATGTCAGAAGAACATTTAAAAAGTAAACACATTTTATTTGTCACAGCCCCACTTATTGAAAAGTCTTCTTGTAGTTTTCCCATTTCCACACATTAAATATAATCCACAGATCCTGAAAACTATGGAAGCAAATATGGCTCAACAATCAATTGGAAATGTATTAGCAGAAATGCTTTTTCATTTTCAGATTAAACTGCATTTTTTGACTCATAAATAAAAATTATTAATCAATCATCCAAACTGCATTTTCATTTTCAATATTAAAACACCCCGGCTTTAGAAGAGGCTTTTTTTTCTGCTGTATTTCCTTTTAGTCAGTGAATTACTGAACTGATATTTAAAGAAATGTAAAACCATCAACACTGAGTATGGTCAGGGGTAGTATTTCCTTGTGCCTTCTTATCCAGATTGTAATGGGATGTGTGAGCGCCCTCTCCTGTTCAATTGATTTAAATGACATAAGGTGATAAGTGGAAAAGCTTCCTAATACCACTAAAGGTGATGGACTCGAACATATTTTGAAACCAGAAAGCAATTTTCAAATATTTAAAGACTCATATTTTGCGTTTGACATTTCAGATTAGTTTTTTCATAAATCAATAAAACATCAGGAGGCGTCTTTCAGATGCACTTCAAATTTATTCTACTGGACAAAAACCCATGCTTAGGGAGACACCGTCACAGAGGCGAAAGGGTGTCTCAGAGATGCAATTTTCAAAGAACTTCACTCTTCATCAAGTCCTTTCTGAAACAAAGAGAAAACATGCGAGTTGGGTTTTGATTGCTTTAAGGGACTCGCTTGTTGAAAATTATTTGGTGTTGTAATATTCAGGAGTAAATACACGCTCACGCTACCTTTGACCCAACATCGCGGGTCTTCGCACGGAGCTTGTTGACCTGTGACTCTGCAATGTCAGCTCTTTCCTCAGCTTCATCCAGCTCATGTTGAAGCTTACGGAACTTTGTGAGGTTGTTGTTTGCTTGTTCCTCCTTCGGGACACAAACCAACGTCATGTCAGCCCAAAACAATTACGTTGTTTATGAGTGTTTCGGAGAAACTCAGTTGCACTTACAGCACCCTCTGCTGATTTCTTGTAGGATTTGACCTTTAGCTGCAGCTTGTCCACAAGATCTTGAAGGCGTGCAAGATTCTTACGGTCCTCCTCGGTCTAGATGGTAAATAAAATTCAATAAGATTTCAATTTTCAATGTAGTTGTCACAGCATGACACTATTGTCGCGATTAAAAGTTACCTGATAAGTAAGTTCCTTGATACGTCTTTCATACTTTCTGACACCTTTCAGCATTTCACTGGACTTTTTCTGCTCACTTTCCAGCTCATTTTCAAGCTCCTTCACCTGCAACATGTCACAAGCAAGCGAAACATCATACAAAATGTATTTTCAATTAGATTTTTTATTTTTTTTTATTTTTTTTTCACGAATAGATTATATTTCAATAAAGTTTAGCAATGTCAAGAATTTTGTGACATTGTACTCACCCTGGCCTCCAGCTTCTGGATCTGCTTCTTGCCTCCCTTCATGGCGATCTGTTCGGCTTCATCCAGACGGTGCTGCAGGTCCTTGATGGTTTGCTCCATGTTCTTCTTCATGCGCTCCAGGTGGGAACTGGTGTCCTGCTCTTTCTTCAGCTCCTCGGCCATCATCGCAGCATCAGTGATGGCCTTCTTGGCCTTCTCCTCTGCATTTCTAC
The DNA here is from genome assembly GCF_963383615.2 of Lipophrys pholis. Taxonomy (NCBI): domain Eukaryota; kingdom Metazoa; phylum Chordata; class Actinopteri; order Blenniiformes; family Blenniidae; genus Lipophrys; species Lipophrys pholis. Next base: position 35,102,316 of record NC_137635.1, on the reverse strand, counting down.
ACTCCTGCACAGCATCCTCCACTTCTGACTGAAGCTGGGTTGTATCAGCCTCCAGCTTCTTTTTCTGGTTTATCAGGCTGGTGTTCTGTTTTGAAAATTAAATCATACCTGATTTCAGTGTGAAAGTACTTAAAAGTAATCTAAGAGCACAGTAATTCAAAGATTTCTGTTCACACCTGCGAGTGCAGCAGCTGCACCCTCTCACTGACGTCCAGCAGCTCTTGCTCAGCAAGTTTGCGGCTTCTCTCCGTTTGTTCCAGAGCAGCCCTCAGTTCTTCCACTTCAGCCTGAAGCAGGTTGTTGCGCCTTTCGACGAGGGCAATGTTTTCTTTCATGTCTTCATTGGCTCGAAGAGATTCATCAAGGTGGAGTTGAGTGTCCTTGAAAATAAAAACACATACTTTTAAGTTGAAAGTAGATCGCAACAGGATTCTTTTTTTTTTTTTATCTTATTGTTAAATTTTTAAAACCTTGAGGTGTGCATGAACAGACTTCAGTTGTTTCTGGGCTTCGGCCGCCTGCCTGTTGGCCTGACTCAGCTGGATCTCCATCTCGTTGAGGTCTCCCTCCATTTTCTTTTTCAGACGGAGAGCCTCATTCCTGCTGCGAGTCTCAGCGTCCAAAGAGCTCTGCAGAGTGTCCACAACTCGTTGTTGGTTCCTCTTTGCTTGCTCCATCTCCTCGTCCTTCTCTGCAAGCTTACGCTCAATGTCAGCCTTGATCTGGTTAAACTCCAGCTGGGCTCTGAGAATCTTCCCTTCCTCGTGCTCCAGTGAGGCCTTTCACAATTAAAGAATGACTTCATTATTGCCTTTTGCAGAGAAAATTTCAATTCTAAAGTTTGGCCATGGTAAATGTCAGCACACCTCTGCCTCCTCCAGAGCTGTCTGTATATCAGACTTCTCCTGTTCCAGCTGTTTTCGAATCTTCTCCAGCTCATGAATACTCTTTCCATTCTCTCCAATTTGTTCAGTGAGGTCAGATATTTCCTCTGCAAGTCACATGAAATAGCAACACACATTTAATATCCAGTTAAGTATACTGAAAAAGAAAGCAACTTTACATTAACTGACCTTGTAGGTTCTTGTTCTCTCTCTTCATGGTCTCCAGATGTTCAAGAGATTCTTCATAAGAATTCTTCAATTTGAAGAGTTCAGTGCTCAGAGACCTGGCTTCCTTTTGAGAGCTCTCCAGCTCCGTTTGAGACTCTTCATACTTCTGCTTCCATTCCGCCAGGACCTGAAAGACAATTTGTCACATTTTGAATGGATGAATTATTTCTTGTTTTATTGAAAAACAACAGCTTCTTCCGTATGTACTCCCTGACACATCATACTTTGTCAAAGTTTCTTTGCTTCTTGTCCAGAGCAGCAGCAGCAGCATTCGACCTCTCTACATCCACCATGAGATCTTCAATCTCATTCTGCAGTCTGTGCTTGGTCTTCTCCAAAGAGGAGCATTTAGCATTCACTGCTTCAACAGCCTCCTCAGCATCCTGCAGACGCTGAGCCAGCTTCTTTCTGGATATGAAATACAATGATGAGGTTTGGTTGAGGTCTGGAGATTTTTTTACGCTTACCCCAGTGGTTTATTTGAATATATTTGACTCACTTGGCCTCCTCCAGCTCCTCGGTCCTCTGGATGGCATCAGTTTCATACTTTGTTCTCCACTGAGCTACCTCTGAGTTGGCCTTGGACATGCCACGCTGCAGCTCAGCTTTGGCCTCCTGCTCCTCCTCATACTGCTCCCTGAGGAGGTCACAGTCGTGACGAGCAGACTGCACGGCATGGGCAAGTGCATTCTTGGCCTAAAATGAAACCATAATCAATGGACAGACCTTTTATTTTTCCCTTGCTGGCCAGGTGCCGTTGGGAATTGTTAACTACCTTGATTTCCTCCTCCAATTGTCTTTTCAGGTCTTCCATTTGTTGAGTGTAGGACTGTTTTCCTCTGGTGAGTTGAGACACCAGGGACTCCTTTTCCTCAAGCTGCCTTATGAGTTCACCTAATTTACCAGAGGATTGAAATTAATCCTGAATTCAGGTTGAAATACAATATTATTTTCAATCGACTGCATACCATTCTCAGTCTGAAGCTTTGCTTTCTGCATGCTGAAGTCATTAATGGTACGCTGTCCCTCTTCTGACTTTGTTTTGTATTCATTCATCTGGTCTTCCAGCGACCTACACATTTTCTCCAAATTGTTCTGAAAACAAATAGCGGTGAGAATGGCAGACATCATACTAATCACCCAATGAGAGAAATCCCAATCCATGATTGTAGTTCACCTTGGATTTGACAATATGCTCCATATTGGAGACCACATCATCCAGTTCCAGTCGGAGCTCGCTCTTCTCCTTCTCCAGTTTCTGCTTGACTCTCTGCAGGTTATCAATCTGCTCTCCCAGGTCAGCAACACTATCGGCTTGTTTCTTCCTGAGGGTGGCGGCCGTGGATTCATGCTGCAGAGTGGCCTCTTCAAGGTCTCTGCGGAGCTTCTGAAACTCAGCCTCCCTCTTCTTGTTCATCTCAATCTGAGCGGATGTTGCTCCTCCAGCCTCCTCCAGCCTCTCGCTGATCTCCTCCAGCTCTCTGGCCAGGTCTGCCCTCTGCTTCTCCACCTTAGCTCGAGCAGCTCGCTCTGCTTCAAGCTCTTCCTCCAACTCCTCAATGCGGGCCTAGACCAACATTTGAGCAAAGTAGATGAAATAAAACAGAACAAAGCAATTGTGGTCTTGTAATGTTAGTGTGATTTGCCTGTTTATACATTCTGTTTAAGTTATTACCTGCAACTCCTTCAATTTTTTCTGGAGCTGGGCACTCATTGCCTGTTCATCTTCTATTTTCCCATTTAGTTGACTGATTTCAAAATCTTTCCTGTTAGGGAATTAAAAAAAAAGAAAAGTTCAATATACCAACCAACAAATCTTCTAAATATATGTTTTAACATTTTCAAAGATTTCCATAATACTTTTTCAGCCTCTCTTCAAGTTGCTGCTTGTCATTTTCCAGATCCATTAGGCTCTCTTGAGATAACTTTAGATCTCCTTCAATCTTTCGCTTTGCTCTCTCAAGGTCCATACGTACTTTCTTTTCTTGTTCTAAAGATCCTTCAAGCTGTGGGTAATAATGATTAACATTTTTGATTACATGGTTTGCTTAAAGAATTAAAAAGTCAGATCTTCAGAAGTTATTACATCATCGACTTGCTGTTCCAGCTTCGTCTTGGCCTTGGTCAGAGAGTTGACTTTGTCTTCTTCACTCTGCAGGTCATCCAGTGTTTGCTGATGAGCTTCCTGCAAGGCTTTCTTTTCTTTGGTCAGCTTGGCGATGATTTCATCCTGAGCTGCCATTTCCTCAACCAGGTTCTTTACCTTAAGCCAGTGAAAAGTTTTGATTGAAGCAACATTTAATATTCAAACAATTCTTACAGTAATTTGTCTTGTTTATTACCTTGTTCTCAGTGGCATGTTTCTCTTTCTCCACTTTAGCCAGAGTTAACTCCAAGTCATCAATGTCTTTCTTTAACTCAGAGCACTCGTCCTCCAGCTTCCTTTTCTTAGCTGTCAGGTCGGCATTCATCTCCTCCTCATCCTCCAACCTCTCTGTCAGCTCTTTGATTTTTGCCTCCAGCTGAATCTTGCTTTTGATCAACCCCTCACATCTTTCTTCAGCATCACCCAGGGTGTCTTGTTCCTGTGTTGAATGGAAAGACATAGTATTACAAAATGTCCAGCTTTGCATGCACAAATACATTTAGTAATTCTGATTGATGATTTGAAACCTACAGCCTGAAGTTGGAGCTGCAAGTCATTCTTCTCTTGGAGTAAAGTGACCATTTTTTCCTCCAGTTCTTTCTTGCGGGCTTCTGATTTTGCAAAAGCCTCTTTGAGTTTGGTAAACTCCTCCTTCATGTTGGCCATCTCCTTCTCAGACTCTGCTGATTTCAGGAGAGGTTTGATCTTGAAGTACAGCTTCATCCAGGGCCAATTTTTGACTCCCATGAAGGCACGGATGTTCCACTGGATTACAAGCAGGGCGTCCCTGTGTACAGTAGATAATCAGAACATTACTATAATCAACCATTTGACTGCATTATACATGTTATTCTATAAGCAATGTTTTTTCTCAGTTTTTTTGTATAATCATTTCTGAGGTCCTTATTAATCAAAACCCACCCAAAAACCTAAAACACAGTACTATGTAATCATTTACATAGCCTAATCTATTAATTTTATATTAATGTCCATTAATATATTAAAACATTTTGAAATATGATTGCCTCTCACTCTAAATTGCTTCACAATTAATTTTGGTCATGAACTACCTCCGTTCCACAATCTTCTGGTATTCAATTCTTGCCAGAACACCTCGAGATCGAGCCTGAATCCTGGTGATGATTAAAGCCAAGCGATCGTCTCGCATCTCTTCCAGCAGACCAAGCAGACCAGCTTTGAAGAACACCTAATTTAGAGATCAGTGAAAGTCAATACAATGCAAGATGTTGTTTTACAGAATCTAGCAAAAGTTGTATTTATTTCTTTAAACCAGTCTCCAAAGTTAGACTCAAATAGTTACCTTGGTGTGTCCCAGTTTGTACTGGTTATGATCTATGTCCAAAGAGCCCAAAAGCTTCTCTGCAGCCTTCTTATTATCGATGAACTGTCCCTCGGGGATTGCACTTGGGTTCAAAATGCGGTATCTTTAATGGAGATTAAAAAAAAATAAAAAATTATAAATTTTTTTCAATCTAGTTCAAATTACCAGCTAGCAAAACATGCTCATCTGAGAACATAATTGGGGAAAAAAAACATTTGGTCCATTTAGTTAATAAATTAAATTGGGATCACTGAAAGATGGAACAATGATAGAAATTATGAAAAGGCAAAAATGTACATTTTTGATACCTCATTATTTGAGACATTGAAAGAGTCTGTCTCACCACCTTACATTGAGACATGATTTAATTAAGCCTTGACTAAATGTAATGTTGCATATCTGACATTTGTTTCTGTCTCTGACACAAACCTCTGCTTGAAATCTCCATAGAGGATCCTGTTGGGGAATCCCTTTCTGCAGATCCTGATGCCTTCCAGCACACCGTTACAGCGCAGCTGGTGCATGACCAGAGGATTCTCCATGGCCCCAGGAGTCTTGGTCTCATTGGGGATGATGCAGCGTACAAAGTGAGGGTGAGTCGACCTCAGGTTGGTCATCAGCTTGTTCAGGTTTTCCTGACAGTGGAGAGAAAAGATTGTTCCTATTACTGCAAATGTAAAACACAGGGTCTCCCATCTGGAAATTGTATGTTCATTGATTATTTTATCACAAACAACGTAATTTTGATCTTACCCTGTGTAACGCTGATACTGTTTGGAACGATGACCCTTTCTTTTTGGAGCCTTTTCCCTTTCCACCAGATTCCTGGGCTAAAATAAAGAACTGTTTAACTTTTATAGAAGAACATCCAAACTGTAGAAATGACTCAGAGCTTAACATTGTCTGTGCTCTTTTTAAAATGATGGATTATTGGGTTTTTTTTATTCTTTTTTTCTTTGACCAAGATGCAAATGCTGTTTGAAACACACCCGATTCAGCTCCAGCATAATGTGCAAACAGCGTTGCAAGTAGTTTCATAGTAGACTTCTGGTAAAGTCCAACAACAGTCTCATTCAGAGGATCCTTGTTCTTCACCAACCAGTTGTTGATATTATAGTCAACAGTTCCAGCATAGTGAACCAGGGCAAAGTGAGCCTCTGGTTTTCCTTTGATAATTCTGGGCTTCTGGAAGTTGTTGGATTTTCCCAGGTGGTTGTCGTAGAGCTTTGCTTTAAAGGTGGTGTCTGATGCTTTAGGGAACATGCACTCCTCTTCAAGGATGGACATGATACCCATGGGCTGAGGAGGAAAATACAGTTGGGTTGAAAAGAGACGTTTCAAATTTTTGAACATTGTTTACACTGTTGACTCACCTTTTCAATCAGGTCAATGCAGGCCTGCAGATCCATACCAAAGTCAATGAAAGTCCATTCAATTCCCTCCTTCTTGTATTCTTCTTGCTCCAGCACAAACATGTGGTGGTTGAAAAACTGTTGCAGTTTTTCATTGGTGAAGTTGATGCAGAGCTGCTCAAAGGTGTTGAACTATAATAATATGAGTCACATTACAATCAGGATTAGTATTTTGCTTAAAGCAAAACAACAATTTCATAGATTTAGTACTCTTTAAAAAAAATCACCTCAAAGATTTCAAACCCGGCGATATCCAGCACACCAATAAAGTACTGGCGGGGCTGCTTGGTGTCCAGAGAATTGTTAATTCTCAATACCATCCACATAAACATTTTTTCGTACACTGACTTGGACAGCGCACCAATAGCGTAGTTCACCTTGAGAAAAGAGACAATTTGTTTTATCTTTGAAAGTGTCTTTTGACTTTCTATTTAATGAAATTGCCTCCATCAACTGTACCTGGTTAACATTTTGTCCCTTGGTGACCCACTCGTTTCCTACTTTGACTCTTGGGTGACAGAGACCCTTGATGAGGTCAGCAGAGTTCAGGCCCATCAGATATGCGACTTTATCAGCATCTGAGAAATGAAGAGGAACCACTTGTCACATACTGATATGGCACATAATTCAGCTACTTCTACCTGCCATATAATGTCTTCTCTCTCTAATATTCAGTTTTTCTGTGTGTGTTATTTCTTAATCCAAAAATCGTTTGTGGTTTGTGGGCTAACTCCTACATTAACTTTGTCTTACATGAAACTCTGTCTCTTACCTTCAGTGCCGTCGGCCTCTGCCTGCTCCTCCCTCTGTTTCTGCTTAACCTTCATGTTACCATGATGCATGATCGCTCCAGTCAGCTTATAGATACTGTTCTTCTCTTCTTGAGTGAAGCCCAGCACATCAAACGCATCCTAATTCAAATTCAAAAGTATCAGTATTCTTTTTTTTAATTGGTCAGTCATTTGGTTCAAAATGTTTTTCCATCAAAGATTGAGCTCACATCAGTAGCCATCAGCTCCTCCGAGTCATTGATGGAAGCTACTGTGGTCTCTCCTTGGGAGATGAAGCCGTAGTCATAGGGGTTGTTGGTAATGAGCAGCATCTCTAAAAATAATTGGAAAATATATATAGAAAGGTTCATATATGTTCATTGTATGATTCCACAAGTATCACATGTACACTTTGTACTCACCCAATAGTTCAGGCTTTGCCTGAGACAAGATCTGGTAGAAAATGTGGTAATCCCTCTCAGCTTTAAGCTGGTAGGTCACACGAGATTTTTCCAGAAGATCTGTTTTGGACACATTGTACATTGATTTATCTTACAGTGTCTGTCATTTTGTGGTGTATTCTGCCTCTTGCATATGTATTCTGTCTCCCAGGTTCAGCCCCATAACAGCAGAAAGGACAAGTAGCTCAGAAGATTATATTTGTTTACTCACAAGTTTCAATATCAGCTGAGGCCAACTTTCCTCGGTTGTCAAAATGAATTCTGATAAATTTGCCCTAAGAAGAAAGGCATTATTTTTTTTATTTTTTTTTTGTAATAAAGGTAATTCAGTTAGGTAATTTGTGATAAAGAATTAGTGTCAGTGCAGCCCTTGCAGTCTCACAGACACTCACAAATCGAGAAGAGTTGTCATTCCTGATGGTCTTGGCATTCCCAAAAGCCTCCAGAGCAGGGTTAGCTTGGATGATTTGATCCTCCAGGGTACCCTGATTTTGTTAAATAGAAATACAACTTCAAATTCACTACCATGTAAATTGTGTTCCCTTTCTTGCCAGCTCAAGGTCTACTTCTCATTTCAATTCTTTACTGCAAACTGCTCATAAACTTATGAAACAAACCTTCTTTTCAGCTGCAGCATCTTTCTTCCCACATGGGGCAGCAGCAATGCTGGCAAAGTATTGAATGACACGCTTGGTGTTGACAGTCTTTCCGGCTCCAGATTCTCCACTGAGAGGAAGAGGAGAAGGAGAGGTTTGTGCTAAAACATTTGAGATCAGACTTCTGTAAAGATTCAGTCATCATTCCTGATGACTTACGTGATCAGGATTGATTGGTTTTCTCTATCTGTCAGCAAAAAAAAGAAAGTACAATATTACCAGAATAATGTTCAGATGTTAGAATAAATACTCAAAGACAAATGAAAACCAAAGCTGGCATTGCACCTGCCAACATGTACTGGTAAGCGTTGTCCGAGATGGAGAAGATGTGAGGAGGAGCTTCACTCCTCTTCTTTCCTCTATAGGCAACAACCACCTCTTGGTTGTAGACTGGCAGCCCCTTGTAGGGGTTGACAGTCACACAGAACAGCCCAGAATAGGTCTAGCATGTGAAAAGAAGGATAAGAGGATTGCAAATAATACCAGATACTTAGATATTATAACTATATATAAATTGATCATCTGACTCACGTAAATCATCCATGCTGCGTAACGCTCTTTGAGGTTAAACAGCACAGCTGGTTCATGGAGGAAGGTGAACATCGCCATGTCTTCAATTTTATCAAACTTTGGCGGGTTCTGAGGGTGGACATCACTATCATTTACTGTGACAGTCTGCAGAAAGAAAATGATACATATTGCAGTCAAACTCAACAAGACAGGACCTCTTTAGGTACATGCACATGGACATTTTCCACCACAACCCAAAACGTCTTTACCTTTCCAAACTCCGTCTCAGCAGTGACCTTGTTGCCGTCACGACTCGAGACGGTTGCTTTCACATACTCAACCTCAGGGTCCGGCACAAAACACTCCTTCTTCATGTCAAACGGACGAGTCTGAGCCTCCAGGCGCTCCTTGTCTGACTTTCTCAAAAAAGGAGCAGCAGCCCCAAACTCTGCCATGGCAGCGTCACCCATTTTCTAACCTGTTAACCATGTCAACATGTTTATACTTCCACGAAGACCCAGAGCAAGGCAAACGTGCTAGAGTGTCTGTGTCATTGCCTTATCCAATTATTTACTAGTATGTTAGTCAACACTACGGTGCAGTAATTATCACTTGTCATCTTGTAGAGAGAAGATTCAGGTTTCAGTTTAGTCTTTTTCTGTGTGTCCTCCCATGTCCCTCCTGCCCCTCGTTAGTTTATCTCCTTTATCTCCTTCCTGTAATCCAGAGACAAATCTGTTGGGTTGATAAGTAACTACGTTACTACTATATGATTGTTAATCCCCTTATGTTAGCCCTGTGATAAGAGACCGTGTCGAGGGTCAACCCTGCTTTTTTCCAAGGACACACACACACACACACAGATGTTAGTTAGTGACTTTTGGGAGAGAACTCAAAATGACTTTTACCTTGGGTGGGTTGGACTCCAGAAAAAGCCACCAGGGTCAGTAAAGGTCTCGCTGCTCAAACGTAAAAACAAACATTATTCCTCACCCCCAGTCAAGGACACAATTCAGATGAGAGGAGAAATTCAAATGCACATTGCGAAGAAAAATCACCTTCACTGTGTCCTGGTCACAACAGTGGTACGAAGACACTTAAGCCATTTCCAAATATTAAAATGTTTAACTTACCTTTGACAACAAACCTTTGATCAAAGGAGCTTTGAGGCACATTACTGACTGCAGTCCTCCCTCTGTTAATAAAGGTACTTTATCCCCCAAATATGGGAAGAATCTTTTGAGGAAGGTTACACATTGGAAAAGCGTTCTTCTAATTGGGCAGGAAGTGCAGCAGCTATTTGTTGCTTTCACCTTGTGACAACGAAGGTGCCAACAATTCATAATACAAAGAAGGGGGAGGGCAAGAGGTGGGGTTCAGGACAGGCTTGATATCGAATGACTTTTATTTTATTGATATAAATAAGAACGAGTCAACTTCAAACATTTTCTAGCAACTGATGTTGGCGTCAAGTGTTATTTAAATTAACCCACCTTCCATTTTGTCATATAGTTTGTTCAGTAAATACAAGAAAGTATTTACTACTTAACCTTTTTTATGATCCTTTCTCATTGTCATATTTAACTAATTGTAAAACTAAAAGGTTGTGGGAGGGATACCTTGAATTTACATTGTTCTGTCTTCTACTATTTCCCTTTTTTTCTTGTATTTTACTTTTCATATATATTTTTATTTATTTAAGTATTTATTTTGAGTTGCCTTTGATTGTGAGGTAACCTTAATAGTGCTGAAAAGTACCCAGAAAGAAACACTTTGGTGGCAGGAGTGTCTTGTCTGTCATTTTCTTCAGGTTCTTAAATAAAAATAAATAAATAAATAAAAACTGTACACTTCAACCCTTGGTTTTCTTGGCATTCTTCCTTCCAGCCCTAGTCAGGTCAGTTTTTATTTTATAAATCCCACAAAAGAAGGATGACAGAGAAGTGAGATAAATGACTAATTTGATTTGGTCCTTGAACGACGTGCTTTGTGCCTAACTTGCTGGGAATGTCGAGATTCTTTATCGAAGTACAAAAGCCAAAGTCACAAAGAGCCGCAGCTGTTGTCAAGTGGGAGTTAAGTTCAGGGACGGGGAGTTAACGTCACAGAAGAGTGACGAGTTATCACTCAGCACTTCATGGTTAAGTTGACGCCCTCTGTCTCATGGTGTCGTCATGGCATTGTCTCCCCTCCTTTGGCCTGGAGGACAAAGATAACCCTGTGAAATTCTTGTCTGGATTCTTGTTCTCTTGGATTGTCAAGGGCAACACTACAGCCAAACTATATTCTCTGAAGGCAGGATGGCTGGAGGGCAACAGGTGCACTGCATTAAAAAAAAATCATGTGAAGACCTTTGAATCATCTCTAAATAAGAAAACCTGCCTTGTGATTTCCTTTAAGTTGTTAAAATCTAAAAGAAATTATGTTTTGTGCCCATCTGTGTTCATGTTTGACCACAAGGGGGATCCAGGCCTCAGGTTGGGAGCCACTGATTTGGTCTGGTTTCGTTTGGATTCAAGGTCTCTTGAAAATCGATAGACATTCTTGGTCACTGTTACTGTCACCACATCTAGCCACATTACATTCTCATAGGGAGAAAATAGATTTAGTTGAAGGATGACCCCCCCCCCCCCCCCCCCCCACCCCCCACACACACACACACACATGAGCACATTCAGTTTTTCCAACAGTAAAACGACCTTCGTTGTCATCTGTGTGTGCGTAGCAGAACATTGTTCCTTTGAACCCTTTGAGAGTTGTAGAGAATTTGCGTCGGCATTGTTTGAGTCACTCTCATTGTCAGCTGTCTAAATCCCTCTGGATATCTTCATTTGTTTCATGGCCCCTTCCTGGCTATCATTCTTTCCTCCTTTTGAGCTGAGGCCAATTATTCTTGGATGGAAAAAGAACAAATGGCATCGCCATAATACGCTATTGGTGGTGGGTGCGCGTGCTAAATATTCCCGAAGCCTTTCAAAACATGGCTTCTAAACAGTTGACACACAGAAGCGTGGGGCACAAAGGTAACGGCATTACAAGGCTGAGTGGCCTGAAAGAGTCAGTAGGAAGGTGGACAAAGCCATGGATTAAAAAGTCCGGTTAGTGTTAAATTTGGGATGACAGAGTAATACTATGCAATTCAATTAGTCTATTGTATTCTCTCTGCAGATATCAGAAATCTTCAAGGCTCAAAGGCTTGAGATCAAGGTCTGTGTATGGTGCCAGACAAATACCATCATGTTATGCAGTCTCCCTCCTTCGGACCATGCGGTATGGTGTGCTTCTGTCCCTCCTTTGAGCAGCTGCAGACGTATGAGGTACGGTAAGCATGTCATGGTTTATTTCTGTTTTCCTGTGTCAAGATGACTTATCATTTGTTTAAGATAATTTTTTCCATCTGTCATGCTTACACAGTAGTCAAAGATAAGGTTTATTTTGCTGAATTTCTGTTCTTTAACTTATTATCTTAACCGTAAAACTGATACTGTAGCAATGCCAGCATGTAAATCACCATTTGGAAAATTCAAGCAAAATTGGAAGAGCCATTTATTATCATTATTCAATGTAATGAAAGCTGCTCCTCGCACAGTGGTAAAGAACAGATGTAACATATAAACATAGTGCAATTTAACAGAAAATGGTGAAATTTAAGAAGGAATAGTATAATCGGAAAAATTGCACTGCTCTTATTTGGTTTCATTACATGAACCAAATGAATTATTCCCTTTATACTGATGTTTATTTTATTGATAGTTTGTTCTTAATCAGTTACTTGAAACTCAGTTTATCACAATATTGAATTTTGAGAAACTTAACTTCACTGTACCGAAGATTTTCCATTATATTGAAAATTGTTGTTTGAGTAGAAGTGTAAACGGCTTATCCTTATAGGTAAACATATATTATTCAGTCATCCTCTTCAAATGATCATATTTTTGTAGTTTTGTTTACAGCTGTCTCCATTTAGTCATGCTAGATTTGGAAATGCATAATCGCTTGTTCCTAAATTCAGATTTTATTTAGACCACCTTGACACACTTCTCAACTAAATATATCATTTTAAAATGAACTTTTCAGTCAGAGGAACCAATTAACCTTATATCTAAAACTTTTTTTTTTTTTTTTTATTCTAGCCCTGCTGAGTGTCTTTGTGTTACGACCAGTTCAAAAAAGATTTGACCTTCATACAGCACTTCAGTTCAGACACGAACTCATCTTAATTTAGGGTCCATCTCCGGCCCAGATTGGTCTCAGGGCTGGATCAGTAAACAGATAAAGCAGAAAATGAGGGCATGATGACCTTTAAATGAAAATACCAAATGTTTCTCTTTGTAGAGAGAAATGTTAAGAACAAGTTCATATATAAATTAAGATTTATTTTAACAACAACCTCAACAAGTTGTAATTCTGAAAGAATAATGTGCAGGTTCACTTATTCCATTATTTGATCAAGCATGCTTAGAGGACAAACAAACCATGACGATCATATTTTCTCTCTTCTTTTTTTTTCATCCCGGTCTGCATATACCTGCAGACCGTATCGGACCATCTGCTGGGCTTTGTGTTTGATCAAATTGGATTTAAAAGAAGCTGTTAAAGAAACCGTGTCTTTAAATTCCACTACTATAAAAAATCAGGCATCTCTGCTTGGTTGAGCAACGTCTGTGAAGAAATACAAACTTGGCCATGTTTCTGATATGATCAGCCACTCCAATCGCATTTGATATATTATTTGAAATTCCAAAAAGCAAAAATAACTCCTGTTTGAAGTGTTTCTATCAGAAACTATGCTGTTTTATAACAGACTCTTGAATGATTTAGTTATAAATGGCTTTGTACTAGTTAATATCAAATAGTGAAGCAGTGAGTGTTGTCTCTGTCGCTGTCAAATCAACCTGCCAAACAACTTATAATTTATGTTTCTGACGAGGAGTGATCATTGAATGGACAATAATTTGAGGATATATCATGTCAGTTCTTTAAAAAGTAGTTCCTATTTCCTGGAAAGAGCAGAGCAGTTTGTGGGTGAAGCTGCAATCTGTTAGTTTGCAGGAAGATTCTCTACAATGTGGATGTTAGGTGACATGTTAACTGTTTATTTATAACTTCTAATGCATCACAGGTCCTGTAAAACTGAATACACCATAATATTATCCTTACTTATCGACCAACCTTTTTTTTTGTTGTTGTTAGTTTTGGCATAAACCAGGAATTGCGTGAGATCTGCTCTTATGTGGGACAGCAGCTTGTGCTCATGGAAAATCATACAATGTAATCTGAAGTAATTGTCAATAAGCTACTAATTTGATTACGTTAATCAGTCTTTAACACATTACTGCAACCTTTGTGGCAGAATAGTAAGAATGGCGGTAGTAGTAAGACAGTGTTGCATTAAATGGTAACATTCACAACGCCACTCGCAGAAAAAACAGTAAACCATGTATGTTCAAATTAGGAAAGGATTACAGTTGTCCTAAAATAAACAAGAAGTGGTTCTCTTCTGCAGCGCTGTGCTCGCTATATCTAACTTTTTTTTCTTTCTTTTTTTTTTGTAGTTTTTGTGGCCATAGTAGGTTCTTTACCCTTTGCATCTCTAAAGCTGGTAAATGTCTTCGCATTGACATGTCTATAGAATGACAGGTATACCATGAATATGTGTGAAGGTGTGGCATTGTACGTGTTAAAAATGAGGACTGTACACATTAATTTTGAATGCACTTTGCTTTATTCTACAGAGTTACTTTGGAGACAAAAGAAACTACAGCACGGGAGATCCCAAAGGTCTCAGGTGGGCTTCTGAGAGTTTCACTCCTCGTCTAGCCCTTTCTGTGATGAAGGATGATAAGAGAGTAGACAATTAGAGAGGGATTAGTGACAGAAGACCAACAACACTCAACACATGTCACACAAAACAGTTCACTCCAGGGAATTATCGTCCCAAAATTGTACAAATTTCTGTTTTGTTTTTCTTTTATAACAGACGTTATTCACTCACTACGACAAATTAGCTTTTGACATAAACTATTTTAATATGAATGTTAAATTACTTGTATGAACCACAAAGTTTTAAGATGTTTGAGAACGTTTATCACAGATTAGCCATCTTTGACATTTCATGAAATTCAATAGGTCTTTTGTGAAAACATATTTCTTGCAGCTTATCGAGAAATTTGAGTAAGTAATGGTCTCACTGCATGAAAGGTAATGATACGCTAAGTGACAAAATATATAACCTGCACATAACACAAACTGACTAATACATTGACACCTTGTCTGGAGTTATATGGAATAAAATGTATTCTATTTCACAATATTTAATCTGATGTAGTTGAACTGTGAGCTGTGTCTGATTTGACTCAGAACATACAGTTTATCAACATCGTCACCCTCATTTCCATATGTCATGTTTTTGCTCTCAGCTCTTTAATAAATGCATAGAATTTAAAAAATAGTTTTTAACATTTTGTTATAATAAATGTTTGGTTTGCATTATAACTAACCTGCCAAATTGTAATAGCACGACTCACAAATTTCTTAAAACTCCAAATAAAAACAATCTGTCATAAAGTCTGGTCTGATTTATTTGTCTCTACAAAGTTATTCTCTCCTAATATATTTCTTTCCAGTAGAAATTAAATGGGAATAATGAGTTAAAAAAGAACGTGCACCATAGTTTAACTATTATGCGGAGGAGCTCTTTACCTTTGACCCCACGTCGCGGCTCTTGGCACGCAGCTTGTTGACCTGAGACTCGGCGATGTCGGCTCGCTCCTCGGCCTCGTCCAGCTCGTGCTGCAGCTTACGGCACTTGCTCAGATGAGTATTGGCCTGCTCTTCCTGTAAGATTCAGAAGAAGCAAAGATCACGGTGTTACTCGCAACCACACCATACTGTATTTTCCAATTAAAGAGCATTGCAATTATAAACTTTGTCAAACTTTGAAGACCCTCAACAAGATGCTGCTTTTGCAGCTCATACTTACAGCTTCCTCAGCAGACCTCTTGTAGGCTTTGACTTTCATCTGCAGTTTGTCCACCAGATCCTGCAGGCGCAGAACATTCTTGCGGTCTTCTTCAGTCTGTGTAAATCAAGAGAAGAAAAATGAGACACGATAAATTCAAAAAAAGCATTTTCTTCGAGGGAATAATGACAAATGAAGTTATGGTAGAGCAATGAGAGGGCTTCTATGATTGGAAGTTGTATTGATTAGAAATCTTGACATATTGGTTAAAGGGATGGAGAAAAATATGAAGTCACCTGATATGTCAGTTCCTTAATGCGTCTCTCATATTTACGTAATCCCTTCACTGCTTCGCCGCTCTTCTTTTGCTCCGACTCGACCTCGTTCTCAAGCTCCCTCACCTGAAAACAGCAGAGAATAACATCCAAATATTATGTCAGGACTGCCATTTCTTATAATTCTCTTAAATGGACTTCTGCACCATTGTGTCATTTTAGTACAGCGGTTACACTCACCCTGGCCTCCAGCTTCTGCACCTGCTTCTTGCCTCCCTTCATGGCGATCTGTTCAGCTTCATCCAGACGGTGCTGCAGGTCCTTGATGGTTTGCTCCATGTTCTTCTTCATGCGCTCCAGGTGGGAACTGGTGTCCTGCTCTTTCTTCAGCTCCTCGGCCATCATCGCAGCATCAGTGATGGCCTTCTTGGCCTTCTCCTCTGCATTTCTACACTCCTGCACAGCTTCCTCTACTTCAGTTTGAAGCTGAGAAGCGTCGTTCTCAAGTTTCTTTTTCTGGTTAATCAGCCCAGTGTTCTACATGGTCATGAGGAAGAACATTTGAGAAAAGTTACTGTATGAGTTTTGAGTTCTTAAAGCCAGTCAGCCCTTTCTGGAGGTTGCGACAAATAAATTGGTCTCACCTGCGAGTGCAGCAGCTGCACCCTCTCACTGACGTCCAGCAGCTCCTGCTCAGCAAGTTTGCGGCTTCTCTCCGTTTGTTCCAGAGCAGCCCTCAGCTCCTCTAATTCAGCCTGAAGCAGGTTGTTGCGTCTCTCAACCATGGCAATGTTCTCTTTGAGATCATCATTTGCACGAACAGACTCATCCAGCTGAATTTGGCAATCCTTAAGGGGACATCAACCACATTAATGTTGATTCTCTGTTCAAAGTTTACATGAATTGGAAATGGGCCTTTCTTTGTTTTGTTTAGTTTAGTTTACCTTGAGATGTGCATGAACAGACTTCAGTTGTTTCTGGGCTTCGGCCGCCTGCCTGTTGGCCTGACTCAGCTGGATCTCCATCTCGTTGAGGTCTCCTTCCATTTTCTTTTTCAGGCGCATAGCCTCATTCCTGCTACGACATTCAGCTTCAAGGGAGGTCTGCAGGTTGTCTATTGTCCTCTGCAGGTTCCTCTTGCTCTGCTCCATCTCTTCATCTTTCTCGGCCAGTTTGCGCTCAATTTCAGCTTTGATCTGATTGAACTCCAGCTGAGCTCTGAGAATTTTCCCTTCTTCGTGCTCCAGGGAGGCCTGATAGATAGGGTACACATATTTAAAGTAACAGCAAGTGTTTGAATGTTCAAAGCGTGCCTCACAAACCAGGCTCAGTACCTCGGCTTCCTCGAGGGCTGACTGGATTTCACTCTTCTCCTGTTCCAGTTGTTTTCGTAACTTCTCCAGTTCATGGATATTTTTTCCACTCTCGCCAAGTTGCTCAGTTAGGTCAGAGATTTCCTCTGTTAAATAGCAAGCAAAAGATTAAAACAGTTTTTTAGGATAGTAACTCATCATGCATGATCCGCATTAGATTTTACCCTGCAAGTTCTTGTTCTCTCGCTTCATGGTCTCCAGATGATCCAGAGCCTCCTCGTAGGAGTTCTTCAGTTTGAAGAGCTCCGTGCTCAGAGCCCTGGCTTCCTTCTGGGAGCTCTCCAGCTCACACTGAGATTCTTCATACTTTTGCTTCCACTCAGACAGGACCTGCAGTGGCACAACAGTGAAAATAGTATTTGTACACATACCCGTGGATGGAAAAAGTAACAGTAGGTTTGGAAAGTTCACCCAGTAGAGGAAGTGATAACTAATGGAAACGTATGAACAACAGATATTTATACTAAACAAGAAAAGCAAACGTTCTTAATATTCCGTCAGTTATTAGAAATATTCCCTGAGGAGGTATTTGCCTCTCATAAGGTACTTGAAATTGATTTTACTTAGTCTTAACATCCTTGAGATAATCATTGATTAGATTCCAGCGATACCTTCATGTAACCCTGCCACTTGAAAAGCTTGTCTGCACAGCTTCAAGATGCATAAACACAAGGCGTCTCTGCCAAAATGTATTAAATTATTTATCACATTTTGGAGGATACCTCTTTAGCTCAAGCCTTTGCTGATTACAAATGTTTCATAGTACCTCACCTTATCAAAGTTTCTTTGCTTCTTGTCCAGAGCAGCAGCAGCAGCATTCGACCTCTCTACATCCACCATGAGATCTTCAATCTCATTCTGCAGTCTGTGCTTGGTCTTCTCCAAAGAGGAGCATTTAGCATTCACTGCTTCAACAGCCTCCTCAGCATCCTGCAGACGCTGAGCCAGCTTTTTCCTTAAAGTATAATCATTAACATTGTTTAATTATTCCTGCAGTTGTCGAAGTTATTGTTGTACTGGTGTGAACCACTATGGCTGGCTGCTGAGTCATCAAACAGACAAACTTTTTGTTCGTCTTACATTTTAGTCGGAACATAACACAAACAAAAAGCTGATCTGCCAGACGAGGTCAAAATTCTTAGGAATTAGATGATATATCATTGATTGTGTGCGAAGTTCCTGCTAAGATCCAGACTGTAAACAATGCAGCTTTAACTGCCTATAACTCTGAGAACATCCGTGTGAAATTCTGGCCTTCAAATATTTATCTGATATATTCTTTTGTTAATATTCCCGCAGTGGACTCACTTGGCCTCCTCCAGCTCCTCGGTCCTCTGGATGGCATCAGTTTCATACTTTGTTCTCCACTGAGCTACCTCTGAGTTGGCCTTGGACATGCCACGCTGCAGCTCAGCTTTGGCCTCCTGCTCCTCCTCATACTGCTCCCTGAGGAGGTCACAGTCGTGACGAGAAGACTGCACGGCATGGGCCAGAGCACTCTTTGCCTGTGGAAACAAAACATGGCAAATGAGTGACTTTCTCACAAAAATGACCATTTCGTGTCAGATGGTGTTTTTTGATTTTGAGGGGTGTGTTAACCTTGGTCTCCTCTTCCAGCTGTCTCCTCAGGTCCTCCATCTGTTGAGTGTAAGACATTTTTCCTCTGGTCAGCTGGGACACCAATGAGTCCTTCTCTTCAAGTTGCCTTGAGAGTTCACCTAGGGTTCAGGAAAATACTGAATGATCCAGCATCCATCTAATGCCACAAATGTAGAAATGACATGAAATGCCTCTGATTACTTTACCATTCTCAGTTTGAAGCTTTGCTTTTTGCATGCTGAAGTCATTAAGGGAGCGTTGAGCCTCCTCAAACTTGGTTTTGTATTCATTCATTTGATCTTCAACAGTTCTGCATGTTTTTTCCAGATTTGTCTGAAAACAGATCAGTCATCACATCCTTAGTGTGGTACTGGCATCTCTATATCAACAATGGCGGGATAACGGAAGTTCAGATAAGTTTGAGCTCACTTTTGTCTTCACAATATGTTCCATATTGGAGACCACATCATCCAGTTCCAGTCGGAGCTCGCTCTTCTCCTTCTCCAGTTTCTGCTTGACTCTCTGCAGGTTATCAATCTGCTCTCCCAGGTCAGCAACACTATCGGCTTGTTTCTTCCTGAGGGTGGCGGCCGTGGATTCATGCTGCAGAGTGGCCTCTTCAAGGTCTCTGCGGAGCTTCTGAAACTCAGCCTCCCTCTTCTTGTTCATCTCAATCTGAGCGGATGTTGCTCCTCCAGCCTCCTCCAGCCTCTCGCTGATCTCCTCCAGCTCTCTGGCCAGGTCTGCCCTCTGCTTCTCCACCTTAGCTCGAGCAGCTCGCTCTGCTTCAAGCTCTTCCTCCAACTCCTCAATGCGGGCCTTTGAAGACAAATTTACAATTTGTTATTTTACTGCCTATTGTTATTGTGTTATACTCATTTTAAATTACTGCATATGTTAAACGTATTACCTGAAGTTCTTTCAGTTTCTTTTGAAGCTGAATGGAGATGGCCTGCTCATCCTCAATTCTGTTGTTGAGCTGACCCAACTCAAAGTCCTTCCTGTGGTGACATACTACAAGTTAGAACACCAGGACATCTCTGCTTACTTTACCTCTGTTGGTTTTAGGTGCTATACTCAATATACCGGTTATGTACTTACTTTTTCAAGTGCTCTTCAAGTTGTTGCTTGTCATTCTCCAAGTCCATGACACTCTCGTGGGTCATCTTTAGGTCTCCTTCCAGCTTCCTCTTTGCTCTCTCCAAGTCCATCCTAACTTTCTTCTCTTGTTCCAGAGAACCCTCAAGCTGAATGTCATTACATGAAGTTGAAGGATATTAGACAAATATAAAACGACACAAGAAGGTCAGTGAATGGCTTTCAGAGAAATTAAAGTAAAATAGATATGACACATATTTAAGTCCGTACATCATCGACTTGCTGTTCCAGCTTAGCCTTGGCCTTGGTCAGAGAGTTGACTTTGTCTTCTTCACTCTGCAGGTCATCCAGTGTTTGCTGATGAGCTTCCTGCAAGGCTTTCTTTTCTTTGGTCAGCTTGGCGATGATTTCATCCAGAGCTGCCATTTCCTCAACCAGGTTCTTCACCTGTAAATTGAATCATCGGTAATTAAAAGTATTTCTTGTAAGACATTGGAAACGGCCTCTTGTTTGCAGTCAAGCAGTTGTCCTACCTTGTTCTCGGTGGCATGTTTCTCTTTCTCCACTTTAGCCAGAGTTAACTCCAAGTCATCAATGTCTTTCTTTAACTCAGAGCACTCGTCCTCCAACTTCCTTCTCTTGGCTGTCAGTTCAGCATTCATCTCCTCCTCATCCTCCAATCTTTCTGTCAGCTCTTTGGCTTTTGCTTCGAGTTGAATCTTATTTTTGATCAGGCCCTCACATCTTTCCTCAGCATCTGAAAGATTGTCTTGTTCCTAAAATGTAGCAACAGCAATAATTTGATCAACTTGTCCATTGTAGTGTTTCGGCATTTAAATGATTGTTTTCTTCTCATTGAGACTTACTGCATGAACTTGAAGCTGCAAGTCGTTCTTCTCTTGGAGAAGAGAAACCATTTTCTCCTCAAGCTCCTTTCTACGAGCTTCAGACTTTGCATAGGCCTCTTTCAACTTCAGGAATTCTTCCTTCATGTTGGCCATCTCCTTTTCTGCCTCAGCAGATCTCAGCAGAGGTTTGATCTTGAAGTACAGCTTCATCCAGGGCCAATTCTTGACTCCCATGAATGCACGGATGTTCCACTGGATCACAAGAAGTGCATCCCTGTGAATAGTGAACCAGTGATTAATTCCAGACTCATTGGGATAACTTTTTTTTATTTTATTTTTTTTTTTGCTGGGTTTTATAATTTTTTTAATCCTGACCTCCTGTCCACAATCTTCTGGAACTCCAATCTTGCGAGCAGACCTCTTGCCCTGGACTGGATTCCAGTGATGATAAGTGACAAACGGTCATCCCTCATCTCCTCCAATTGTCCAAGAAGACCAGCCTTGAAAAACACCTTTTAGGAGCATACATTTAACAACAGGTGTTAAACAGAAGGGCCTTAAAATGTTACAATTTTGAAGCCAGATTAAACAGCTTTGTCATATTGTGTTAATTTTTTTTATCAACATTGATTACCTTTGTGTGACCAAATTTGTATTGATTGTGGTCAATATCCAAAGACCCAAGAAGTTTCTCAGCTCCCTTCTTGCTGTCAATAAACTGGCCTTCAGGGATGGCAGCAGGATTCAGGATCCGATATCTGTAAAATGATTTTACATGAACATGTAGGAGCGTGATATTTACATTTTTCTTTTGTCATCTATTATGTGACCTCAACAAGATGGTACCTCTGCTTGAAATCTCCATAGAGGATCCTGTTGGGGAATCCCTTTCTGCAGATCCTGATGCCTTCCAGCACACCGTTACAGCGCAGCTGGTGCATGACCAGAGGATTCTCCATGGCCCCGGGAGTCTTGGTCTCATTGGGGATGAGGCAGCGTACAAAGTGAGGGTGAGTCGACCTCAGGTTGGTCATCAGCTTGTTCAGGTTTTCCTGCAAATTTTGCCCACAAATAACTTGCATAAATTCACTAATGCAATTATTAATTACTTATATAGACTTTTTTATCATTGTTTGCTTTTTCTCTTGACTCGTCAGTATTGTTTTACGGAAACATGTAAATATTTTATGTATGTGATCAAAGACAGAAATAATATATCTCACCCGGTGCAAGGCTGATACAGTTTGAAAGGATGAACCTTTCTTCTTGCTCCCACCTTTGGCTTTGCCGCCAGAATCTAAATAGACATTGTTAAATTGTATCAGCAGACCACTTTACAAAAGTCCAACAACTGACATTTGATGACTTTAGATAAGGAGAACTCATTATTAGCCCACAGTGTCTGTGTCAAAAACAGTATTATTTATCAGTATTATTGTGTTTTACTCCTGAATGTCAACATACCTGAATCAGATGCAGCATAGCCAGCAAACAAGAAAGACAACAGCTTCATGTTAGACTTCTGGTAAAGTCCAACAACAGTCTCATTCAGAGGATCCTTGTTCTTCACCAACCAGTTGTTGATATTATAGTCAACAGTTCCAGCATAGTGAACCAGGGCAAAGTGAGCCTCTGGTTTTCCTTTGATAATTCTGGGCTTCTGGAAGTTGTTGGATTTTCCCAGGTGGTTGTCGTAGAGCTTTGCTTTAAAGGTGGTGTCTGATGCTTTAGGGAACATGCACTCCTCTTCAAGGATGGACATGATACCCATGGGCTGGGGAAAGATATTTGAGTAGTTTTTTTTGGTGTGGGGTTTTTTAAGCAAAAAATAAATAAAACAGTGACATAATTTTTGGGAACATTTGATTGACTCACTTTTTCAATCAGGTCAATGCAGGCCTGCAGATCCATACCAAAGTCAATGAAAGTCCATTCAATTCCCTCCTTCTTGTATTCTTCTTGCTCCAGCACAAACATGTGGTGGTTGAAAAACTGTTGCAGTTTTTCATTGGTGAAGTTGATGCAGAGCTGCTCAAAGGTGTTGAACTGCAAAGACAAGCATCTTAATTAGTTATTGCTTTAAATGTCCTAAAATGTTGATTCACCTTGACAATACAGATTATTTAAACATAAAGCAATGATACCCACATCAAAGATCTCAAACCCAGCAATGTCCAGCACACCGATGAAGTATTGACGTGGCTGCTTGGTGTCCAGGGAATGGTTGATTCTCACCACCATCCACAGAAACATCTTCTCATAGACTGACTTAGACAGCGCACCAACAGCATAGTACACCTAAATAGAGAGAAAGTGCTACTTACTTTTAACATTCTCAAAATTATGGAATGAATAGACCATCATCTGTGTACTGTAAAATGGTGTGAAATGTCTTGTAATAAACTGGATGAGGGACTGAAGGAAAATAAATTGCAGTTTTTTTCCTACCTGTTGTACATTTTGTCCCTTGGTGACCCACTCGTTTCCTACTTTGACTCTTGGGTGACAGAGACCCTTGATGAGGTCAGCAGAATTCAGGCCCATCAGAAATGCAACTTTATCAGCATCTGTGGAAAAGTGTCAAACAGTTTGTTAGACATTAAATAACTGATTCCTCAAAATTTATTGTTGTGTTTGTTCAATGTCAGAGCGGTGGGGGTTGTGTGTGTGTGTGTGTGTGTGTGTGTGTGGGGGGGGGGGGGGGGGGGGGGGGGGGGGGGGCTCTATTACCCTCAGTGCCATCAGCCTCTGCCTGCTCCTCTCGCTGCTTATTCTTAAACTTCATGTTTCCATAGTGCATGATGGCCCCAGTCAGCTTGTAAATGCCATTTTTCTCCTCTTGGGTAAAGCCCAGCACATCAAAAGCGTCCTGAATGACAAGGGAGGGGGTTACTCTTTCTCTTGGCGCTGAGTTGTTGTTTTGTTTTTTTTATACTGCCAGGGTCGAGTGACAGGGGAGATCCAGGGGAGATCCAGGAGATAAGGTTCTGTGTTTCATCAGGATCCCACATTAAACCATGACGGGCATCTTGACATCGGATATCTAATCCAGTCTATTCTAATCGTTTTCACATACATCACTGGTACACAGTGGTACTCAGTTACAACTGACATCAAAGTTAAACGTATATGTGAGTGGACTCAATTAAAAACAGATTTTACAGTCATAAAAATTCAAAAATTAGATGGATGTGAATTGTCATGAAGTGTTGGGAAATAATTAGTCATGTCACGTCCACACTGAACTGTTAAACAATTCTTCATCAAGGGAAGTTTTTAGACATTTTAGCCTGGAAGTATGACACAATGAGATCATGACACACACACACACACACACACACACACACACACACACACACACACACACACACACACACACACACACACACACACACACACACACACACACACACTCACAGTTGCTCAGTATGATAGTCAAAGCCAACATAATCATCACTGAATCTGCAATTTTTGAATGCCACTTGAGACCCGAATTCACAAATCAGCAATGCCTTGCTGAAAACTGCCAAAATGTCCACACTCTTCATTAACATAGATTTTCTTTTCTTCAATAGCATGCATCCATGGATTACTTTTTAAGGAGTGTTGAAGAGGTCCACCTTTCACTTGTGTACTTCTTGCAGGATTTTTAATGATTTCCAGTTCTCTTAACTCTTAAATTTCACTATTGACTATATAATAACATTAATGTCTGTATGGTTACAAACTCAACACACATTTAATGACTGTTTTACACATATTGTAACGATTCCTTAAAAACAATACTTTGCATTTCTACTCACATCAGTTGCCATCAGCTCTTCAGAATCATTGATGGAGGCTACGGTGGTCTCTCCTTGGGAGATGAAGGCGTAGTCGTAAGGGTTGTTGGTGATAAGCAGCATCTCTGAAAAGAGAAAATAGAAATTTTAACTCTACAATCTGGTGACACAGCGGCGTTCGAATTACAAGTTGCCATCGGTCCAGTGATTTACCAAGGAGCTCGGGTTTCTTCTGAGACAGAATCTGGTAGAAGATGTGGTAATCCCTCTCAGCCTTAAGCTGAAAGGTGACACGGGACTTTTCCAGCAGATCTGCAAAGACATTTGCATCATGTAAGAGGGAGAAGGATCGCAGTGAACATGTGAACAAGACAGAGGAATCTATAGAGAATCCAGTACTCACATGTCTCAATATCTGCAGAGGCCAACTTCCCACTTGCTGCAAAGTGAATTCTGATGAATTTACCCTGAGAAGTATTGCAAGACACTTTTTAATCTCATTTTTACACCGGTGCAACATTGACAAACTTGGAGACGTATTACATTTCTAGGCTTACAAATCTGGAAGAGTTGTCATTCCT
This sequence comes from Lipophrys pholis, assembly GCF_963383615.2. Lineage (NCBI taxonomy): Eukaryota > Metazoa > Chordata > Actinopteri > Blenniiformes > Blenniidae > Lipophrys > Lipophrys pholis. The sequence continues at coordinate 35,077,390 of NC_137635.1, read as the reverse complement.
GATCGTTTTTGCATTCCCAAAAGCCTCCAAAGCAGGATTAGCCTGGATGATTTGATCCTCCAGAGTACCCTGATGAAATACAGTGAAGCAACAGTTTAAACACGCTAAACGGCAAAGAAATGACAGCTAGTATTTCTTTTAAATTCAGCAATCTAACCTTCTTCTCAGAGCCTGCATCCTTTTTCCCTCCTGCAGCTGCGATGCTGGCAAAGTACTGGATGACTCTCTTGGTGTTGACAGTCTTTCCAGCTCCAGATTCTCCACTGAAGAAATAAATCACAACAGTTTTTCAAATTGCATTTAACTTGCCAAATTTGCTTCCTCAACGAAAATGCAAGTTATGGTTGCAATGTGTGCGTCTTTTTTTTTGTGATATTCGTATTTTCAGTGTAAATTTTTCAATACTGATCTCAAATGGTTCCTAATAAAAAAAGAAAATGCATGGAAAAAGGAACTTACGTGATAAGAATAGACTGATTTTCTCTGTCTGAAAAAGAACAGAGAGGATCACTTAGTTCTGTTGGATTTCTTAATGATTTCCTCGGCCTCACTCTGATGTGAACATAATGCATGAAATGAAGGTATATTACCAGTGAGCATGTACTGGTAGGCATTGTCCGAGATGGAGAAGATGTGAGGAGGAGCTTCACTCCTCTTCTTTCCTCTATAAGCAACAACCACCTCTTGGTTGTAGACTGGCAGCCCCTTGTAGGGGTTGACAGTCACACAGAACAGCCCAGAGTAGGTCTATGAAAAACAAAGAAATCAGACATCATTCGGTGGGCGCAGAGTGCAGTGTTATTGTCTGTGTGTTACAGTTTCAGCCTCATGTAGCTTTTCTTTGAATTTTTTTGACTTACATAGATCATCCATGCTGCGTAACGCTCTTTGAGGTTAAACAGCACAGCTGGTTCATGGAGGAAGGTGAACATCGCCATGTCTTCAATTTTATCAAACTTCGGTGGGTTCTGAGGGTGGACGTCACACTCCTTGACCGTGACAGTCTGAAAATGGAGACAGGTGGTAATAATATACATCTTATTCATTCATTATCTGAGCGACTGAAAGAATAAATGAGAATCTTTTGTGTCTTAGTCAGGGAACCAGTTGCAGCCAAGAGCAACTGCAAGCTGGCTCACTGACCTTTCCTTTCGCAGTCTGAGCGGTGACTTTGTCTCCCTCTCGGCTGGTGACGGAAGCCTTCACATATTCCTCTTCAGTGTCAGGTACAAAACATTCCTTCTTCATGTCAAATGGACGAGTTTGGGCCTCCAGGCGCTCCTTGTCTGACTTCCTCAGGTATGGAGCTGCTGCCCCAAACTCTGCCATGGCAGCGTCACCCATTTTTCACCTTGTCTGCAACAACAGTTGTGATCACAGATTAATAGAAGTCTGTGTTCAACTGATAACAGCTCAGCGAAAAGCTAAATCCAAAACAAAAAACTATTGATGTCCATATTCTGGACTGCTCTTACCTTTACAATCTCCCTGAGAAGACTGAGGTGTAAGGGTCCTGAGGAAAGAAAAAAAAAGAAATGGATGAGTCCAGTCTTGCAAGTCAGACCAACCCAGGTAGGGCTTTTGTATCACTGCACACCCCTGAGTTTGTAAGCCATTGTCCTCACACCTTACCTTGAGATAGAATGGTGACCTGTTGGGGGTTTCACCATGAGTTCTCTTTATAAATGAAGCCCTTCTTCCAAATATGGAGGAGCGGTTCAGGGCCGAGGAATGTTATTGTGTCTCAGTTTGGCTGGGGGGGGGTGGTACATAGAGGGAGAGGGTTAATGAGTGGTGGCAGGCAATATAGAAATCAGCGGGTCGTAGTCTTATCAGTGATGGGGTCTCCAGGCGAGGCCATATTTGGAGGTCCATGTGGAGCTGTGATTAATCATAGGTATCCTCAAGCAGCCAGGGGACCACAACTCCATCTTTAAATAGACACAGGGAGGAATTCCTCTCTCATCATCCCTTAAGTCTGCTTTTGTTACTGGAACAATACATGCAGAGCTCAACGAGAGCATCCTCACTTAAGAGCAATACCCATTAAAAAACGTTTAAATGTATTTAAATCTGGTCTGATTTCACTTGCTGCTGCAAATGTGGCTTTTTGCTCAACCTCACAGTGTTTTACTTTCAGTTTTACTTTTAAGTATTTTATTGCTGACACAAACTCTCTATTCCATGCAGGTCATAGTGATATGTGCTGTCTATTGTACATTTGATAGTTATCAAACCTTTCACAAGATAATCTTATGTGCAAATTACTTTCTAGCAAGACAAGTGAACAAATGTACAAAATCCAATTACAAAAGAAAGCTGACTTTAAACAACATTTATAAAATTAAAACTTGTGTTATTGTATTTTAAATGGATAGGTCTTTTTCATATATATATTTTGTTGTACCAAGAAAAGTATCTATAAATAGCTTGTTTCGTTAATACAACAACAAAAAACTGATTGTTAACAGCTGGTATTGTTGTCAAGACACAAAAGAAAGATGTGCAAAATATCTGGAGATACTTTAGAGAAGCATCTCATGTCCCCGTCTCAATTACTCACAGGGCTTATGTGAAGGCACAGGAAGGCATCAGTAGCATGTTACATTTAGTTATCTCAGAATGGACTTGGTTGGTAACCAAAAAAAAAAAAAAAAACAGCTATCACATACCGAGTGGGTCGGTCTAAAAATAGAGCATTAGTCTGTGAGATTAACCAGGCGACAAGTGCGAGGCAGCATAGACAGAGGTCTGCCACAGGTGACATGCTTGAGATTCACTGCAAGGCAGTAACGATGACACACAATGGAGGGCTGTGCCAGCGTAACACGCTCCAATGTGAGGCCAAGGTCACCGCAGAAGCCTTCTCCCATTATCAGGGAGCAGCGAGTGAAAGCGGGCCTCTCGGTTATGGTCCTGTTGACATGGCATTGTGTCTTTGAGTACAAAGATAACTGTGTGAAATTCCTGCCGAGGACCCTGCACTGATTGAGGAGAACAGCCACGGAGGGTTTTCAGGACCCTGCTCCTGCCTGCTTCTCGGATCAACTGTCGTGGACTATGGAATCACGCTGAGTTCTTACTCACATAAATATCCACTTACTGACGGTCGCAGCCAATCACTTCTCAGTGTTTAAATTTGTGCTCTTGTGTGGAGTCTAAGCTGCGCCAAGTCGGATTTACATCCAACTGTAATTCTGATATCTCTGAAATCAACTCCCTCAGATTATAGTGCATAATACAAGTCTGAGAAACATTCACATGCCGGCCACTTTACGAGGAACATTTGTAAATACTATTATTATCCCGTACAACAGCTAAAACTCTGCCTTTTAAATGTCATGATGTGCAGTTTTTCGGGTAGTAGTTTTTGAGTGGTGTTGGGCAGGGCTATACTGAAGAGTTACTAGTATTCTGCCTGGCTCATGGATGTTCATGTAGTAGCCAAAATATCAAGAACACCTCAGTGTATTGCTTAGCTTAAGTGTAATATCTCAGTGTAATCATTTCAACATCTCAAAAATCTGCATGTTTGTAAAGTGAACCCCTTTTATTTGATTATCTTTTTCTTAGTTTTCAAAACTGCTCTCTTTATTGCCACATATTTGTTGTTTTCTTGCAATCAATTGTTTTTGTGTACTGACTTCTTTGAAAGGTGGCAGACAGGAAAACTGACCCCCCCAAAAAATTGGATTGACTTTTGCTGATAAGGGTTACATTTAGGGAATAGCTGTTATACGGGATTACATTAGTTTTTTTCAATTAAGGTGACCAGTGAGTGTATTTCCATCCAACACCCACCTGTAGGTGCTCTTTATCAAGGCTTCTGAATATAATCTCTATTGCAATGTAGTGACCTGTAATGATTTATGACTTCTCCGTCCCACACTGTACAATGCATTGCCAGTCCCTTTCACCAGTAATCAAAGCCCCTCCAGAGGTTAGAAGATAAAAGGAGGGTCAACAGCTGCTGACAAGTGCCCAGATTATTTCCATTCTGATAACTTCCCCGACTCTGTTACTGACAGCTGGCGTCAGGGTGGTAAATGGAAGTGAGAGATTCCATGTGCCCACTAAAGAGCGAGCGAAGAGAATGCCGACCTTCGAGGTTAACCTCATCAAAGGAAACATGCTTTAAATACTTTGTTTATGTCACAACAAACACAAATTGTTACGGCATTCGCTTAATTAATAGCAAGCTGTGAAATGGTGTTGAGATGCAGCTTTTGCCACTCGTCCCTGCATGGGCTTCATCTCCAGAGGACAAAAGAAAATCGACACCGAGTGTTTCTTAGTGGAGCAAAGATGCTATGAGCTATGAGTTTGATTGTTTTTTTCATTTGATTGTGACTTGCTATTTTACGACCATGTTTATTATTGTCTGTGCATTTTCCTATTATTTTCTATTAAAATGAGTAAACATGCTGTATAAGGAAAGCTTGTCAACACAATAGTTGCTGACATTGCATATTAGGTTTCTATTATATTCAAGTACGCAAAGTAGCAATAGGTATCATACCACAGCTATAGGTTATAGGGTAGGATTTTGTTTTTGTTTGTTTTTATTGGGGAGGTATCCCAAATAATATTTTCATGCTTTTCTTTGAAATTAACTGGAGATTGAAGAAATAACTATATCTGATGTCATGTCTAAATTAACAACACACTGTATTCGCTTTTTGATTGTATTAACACGTTTTGAATCCACAATTTCAAAATGATGAATCACTAGTGTATATAGTGCTACTGTATTTGCTGAAGAGGACTATGTGGGTAAAAGTTTTTAGTAATCTTCTCCAACCTCTAGAGCAACTTCAAAAGGGATCTGTTTTGATTTTTGAGGTGGAATATATAGTCTTAACAGAAGTCCAATGAAAGAAGCAGAAGATTGTTCCATCCTTGGTGCCTTATCTTATTCCCCCGAGCTCAGATATCCTGCTAATCTTACTGATAATCCTTTGCACACATTCTGCTGCATGTGGTCCTCCTCTTTAGGCAGAGGTGTCAATGTGCTTCCATTAGCTCATTACCTGCTTGTCTGCTGAGGGAGTTAAAGACGTGACATGTAATAAGAGAGGAGACACAGGGCCCCCAGAGTTTCACACAAGTGAAGGCTTAACCCCCCCGCCCACCCCCTCAGGTCATTATTGAGTCTCCAGCAGAAGCAGACCTCCCACCAGGACTGGGGCGGGGCTCTAGAGTCAGGTAGACAGATATGATCATTCAACTTTCCTTTATACCTGTCAACCAGCCCATGCCACCTAAAGGAGTTTTGATTTGAGACAACATTTGTTGATGTTTCTCTATGGTTTCCCTTTGAAATTCCTTTTCTCACATATACACTAAACCTGTGAATCGGGATACATATCATTTGTCAATTTACATTTGTAAAGAAAGCTGCAACTCCAGGTCTTGATGAGTCCAGATTCAGGATTTAACTTTGATTTCTAATGCTTCAAAATGATATGTGCACCAATATAATAGGGAAGTATACTATATCTATTTTGGTTCTAACTGTTTCAGTATGAGTAGCTATTTGCTCCTTAGTTTCTCTGAAATTCTCCGCCAGCATTTTGGAGGAACAGACGAGCTTAAACAGGGATTCACAGACCAGCTGCAAGTGATTACGTATGGTATTATGGTCTGCCTAAGTATGAGCACCGGTTTATTGTTGACTTAAAGGCCCAGGCTCTCAGGCTTTCTTAAACTCTATAATAAGAACAATGGATTTGTTTTTATGTGCTTCTATTTTAGTGATCACCTTTCTCTCTTGGGTCAGTTTCACACCAGTTCCTCAAATTATGAGATCCCCTGATTTCTGCTTATGCTGCATTAATTCACCTCAGACCTTAAATCCATTCATGTTTAAATCTTTTCTTGAAAGATTAACCTATATTTATAGCCTGATATTGCATATGCAATAACTGATAATGATGATTGTACATTGTTTATTCGTTGGTAAATTGAGAATACCTTCATCCAGAGCAAAACTAATAAAAAAAATAAAACTGATATCTGCTATTTGGTTGTAATTGTATGTACAGTGTCTATTTAGGGGCACTGGAAATGCTGATTTTGACATTGTAACAGTCACTCTATTCTCATTTTCTCCATTAAAAACATGCAATAAGCCAGTAAACTAATAACATAAATCTTGAAACTGAAGAATCTGATGGGCTAATATAGCAACAGCCCCGGACCGAGGAGTGGAGACCACAGAAGGCACAAGGAAAGAACAGCATTTCTTGGTTTGATGAGTCTCAGATTGGTTCAGTCAAGATGAAAGCACAAATACAAAGTGTATTTAAGAGTAATTCACTCGAAATCTAATAAAGTATATGATGTCAGCAGCACCCTTTGGGTGCATGCTACAGAGAATGGAATTCAACTCGGAACTTGTCATCTCAGGTGGTGTTACTGAAAACTAAATATTTAATGTACAATTGGCCATGAGCCCATTACAAAAGAAAAAAAAAAAAATGACAAAGAATTTGCAGCTGCTTGATGAAATTTTATTATGTCTACAGGTTGTGACTTGTGACAGTTGAGGGGATCTACAGCACACATCACACAAAGGGCTTTCAGTGGTCTCTCGAGCTTCACTCCTCATCAAACCCTTTCTGTTGCCGCCAGGGAATTTGAAAAGAAAGAGAAGAAAAATACGCTATTAAGACTACAAATTACTGAAACGCCGCAATCAACATGGCATGATTGTGCTGATAAATAAATAGCGCAGCAGCATTTAGGTGAAATCCAGTGAGGGAGGGAAGGGATGTGTCGAGGTCAGACGCTGCACACCTACTGCAGAGTGCGTTGCTTTTTACCTTGGAGCCAACGTCGCGGCTCTTGGCGCGCAGCTTGTTGACCTGAGACTCGGCGATGTCGGCTCGCTCCTCGGCCTCGTCCAGCTCGTGCTGCAGCTTGCGGAACTTGGAAAGATGAATATTGGCCTGTTCCTCCTGTTGAAAAAAGGAATTACACAAATAATATTTGAGTTCATAGAGGATGGCTCTCCATGAAGAATACACTTCACCACACTTACAGCCTCCTCAGCAGATCTCTTGTAGGCTTTCACTTTCAGCTGCAGCTTGTCCACCAGATCTTGGAGTCGGGCAATATTCTTGCGATCCTCCTCAGTCTGTGAAAAAAAGCGGGAATGTTGCTAACTATATTTATTCCAGCGAATTTATAACAGTGAAGTTTGAATCAAATCCCAAACCTGGTAGGTAAGCTCCTTGATGCGGCGTTCGTATTTACGGGCACCCTTTACAGCTTCACTGCTTTTCTTTTGCTCCATTTCCACTTCATTTTCCAACTCTCTCACCTGCTCAGACACAAGACAACTTTCCACTGGCCTTGCTCTATATGACTGATTATCATAAAAGATTTCAAAATCACAACAATAAATGCCACACTCACCCTGGCCTCCAGCTTCTGGATCTGCTTCTTGCCTCCCTTCATGGCGATCTGTTCAGCTTCATCCAGACGGTGCTGCAGGTCCTTGATGGTTTGCTCCATGTTCTTCTTCATGCGCTCCAGGTGGGAACTGGTGTCCTGCTCTTTCTTCAGCTCCTCGGCCATCATCGCAGCATCAGTGATGGCCTTCTTGGCCTTCTCCTCTGCATTTCTGGACTCCTGCAGAGCATCCTCCACTTCTGACTGAAGCTGGGTTGTATCAGCCTCCAGCTTCTTCTTATGGTTGATGAGACTAGTGTTCTGTGTTGAGGTAGGAAGTTTATGTCACACGGAAAAGACAAAGTCAAACAGTTTCTGAAGTAGCCCACAGTATTAGAGCTGGTCCCACCTGCGAGTGCAGCAGCTGCACCCTCTCACTGACGTCCAGCAGCTCCTGCTCAGCAAGTTTGCGACTTCTCTCCGTTTGTTCCAGAGCAGCCCTCAGTTCTTCCACTTCAGTTTGAAGCAGGTTGTTGCGTCTTTCCACTATGGCAGCGTTTTCCCTTAAATCCTCATTGGCTCGCTGAGAGTCGTCAAGCTGGAGTTGAGCATCCTGGAAAAAAGTTTAAGTACACAAGGTAAGATCAACTTGTAAGGGTCCCAAAATACAAAAGAATTTCCTTTAATTACCTTGAGATGTGCATGAACAGACTTCAGTTGTTTCTGGGCTTCGGCCGCCTGCCTGTTGGCCTGACTCAGCTGGATCTCCATCTCGTTGAGGTCTCCCTCCATTTTCTTTTTCAGACGGAGAGCCTCATTCCTGCTGCGAGTCTCAGCCTCCAGAGAGCTCTGCAGAGTGTCAATTGTCCTCTGCAGGTTCCTCTTGCTCTGCTCCATCTCTTCATCTTTCTCAGATAATTTACGCTCGATATCGGCCTTAATCTGGTTGAACTCAAGCTGAGCTCTGAGAATCTTGCCCTCCTCGTGCTCAAGAGAAGCCTAAGACAGATAATAGGAATTGGACAGATCAACTATCAACTATGATCTATATTAGATTTATGTCAAAGATATGCATATTAGATGGAAGGTCTCTGCTATACCTCAGCTTCTTCAAGGGCCGACTGCACCTCACCCTTTTCTTGATCCAGTTGTTTACGGACCTTCTCCAACTCGTGAATGGTTTTACCTCCTTCACCAAGTTGCTCAGTGAGGTCAGAAATTTCCTCTGTGATTGAAAGGAGTTACATGAAATTAGACGTTTACAATGTGTATGTGTTTGTTTTTGTTGCCTCCTCGGAGAGCTTTGCTGATTTATTACCCTGAAGATTCTTGTTCTCTCTTTTCAGTGTCTCAAGATGTTCGAGGGATTCCTCGTAGGAGTTTTTCAGCTTGAAGAGTTCAGTGCTCAGAGATCTTGCCTCCTTCTGCGAGCTCTCCAGCTCACACTGACATTCCTCATATTTTTGCTTCCACTCAGAAAGGACCTGACATTGAGAAGAAAATATTGCATTTGTCGAGTCTTCAGTCATACTTTGCAACATTTTGTTGTGGTCAGTAGATTAAACTATTCACTGTTTCTTTTTGAGAAAATACATAACATTTGCTCACACAAATCATCTGATTACTTGAAATGAGTTTGCAGCATTTGAGTGAGGAAACTTACTTTGTCAAAGTTTCTTTGCTTCTTGTCCAGAGCAGCAGCAGCAGCATTCGACCTCTCTACATCCACCATGAGATCTTCAATCTCATTCTGCAGTCTGTGCTTGGTCTTCTCCAAAGAGGAGCATTTAGCATTCACTGCTTCAACAGCCTCCTCAGCATCCTGCAGACGCTGAGCCAGCTTCTTTCTGGATATGAAATACAATGATGAGGTTTGGTTGAGGTCTGGAGATTTTTTTACACTTACCCCAGTGGTTTACTTTAATATATTTGACTCACTTGGCCTCCTCCAGCTCCTCGGTCCTCTGGATGGCATCAGTTTCATACTTTGTTCTCCACTGAGCTACCTCTGAGTTGGCCTTGGACATGCCACGCTGCAGCTCAGCTTTGGCCTCCTGCTCCTCCTCATACTGCTCCCTGAGGAGGTCACAGTCGTGACGAGCAGACTGCACGGCATGGGCAAGTGCATTCTTGGCCTAAAATCAATATAATGCTGATCATTTTCTTGAACATGTAACGTGTTTTACATGTATTTATTTATGAATCGATATATTGACATATGTGTTTGTACTTTTATTTCCTCTTCGAGTTGTCTTTTTAGGTCCTCAAGTTGTTGATTGTAGGAATTCTTTCCCCTGGTCAGCTGTGAAATAAGAGATTCTTTCTCCTCCATCTGTCGTGAAAGTTCATCTGAAAAGATGAGATTGAAGTTCTGAATTGTCTTTTGCCACTGAAAAGCTAGTTAGGTACAAGAAAGCACAACACCAACCATTCTCAGCTTGGAGTTTAGCTTTTCCTGTAGCTACGTCATTAATGGATCTTTGGAACTCATCACACTTGCTCCTGTATTCATTGTTTTGATCCTCCAAAGTTCTGCAGGTCTTCTCCAAAATTGTCTTCAAAACAAATACACATTGTTTGCAGGGACCGGATGCAATATGTAAGCGTTAAACTGTCATCATTCAAACAACCTGCGGAATCGTCCACATACCTTGGACTTAGCGACTTGTTCCATACTGGAGGCCACATCATCCAGTTCCAGTCGGAGCTCGCTCTTCTCCTTCTCCAGTTTCTGCTTGACTCTCTGCAGGTTATCAATCTGCTCTCCCAGGTCAGCAACACTATCGGCTTGTTTCTTCCTGAGGGTGGCGGCCGTGGATTCATGCTGCAGAGTGGCCTCTTCAAGGTCTCTGCGAAGTTTTAGAAACTCAGCCTCCCTCTTCTTGTTCATCTCAATCTGAGCCGATGTTGCTCCTCCAGCCTCCTCCAGCCTCTCGCTGATCTCCTCCAGCTCTCTGGCCAGGTCTGCCCTCTGCTTCTCCACCTTAGCTCGAGCAGCTCGCTCTGCTTCAAGCTCTTCCTCCAACTCCTCAACACGAGCCTAGTGTCACAGAAACTTGTCCAGGTGAGTCAGTAGTTACAGAGAATTGTAACATCAAATTTGAATCTAATATTTTTATTTTTTTTCACCTGCAGCTCTTTCAGCTTCTTCTGGAGTTGAAGGATTATGGCCTGTTCATCTTCAATCTTGCTGTTCAGCTGACTGATCTCGAAGTCTTTCCTGCAGATTTGTCATGTCAGTGTCAGTACTAGAATGAAACACAAAATATTTCATGATTATATTGATGAATTTTTTCTCTGTTGATAAACGTGTACTTCTTCAGTCGCTCTTCCAACTGTTGCTTGTCATTTTCTAGATCCATCACAGACTCCTGGGTCAACTTTAAGTCTCCCTCCAGCTTTCTCTTGGCCCTCTCAAGATCCATTCGAATCTTCTTCTCTTGTTCAAGAGATCCTTCAAGCTTAAAGCAAAAATATTTAACAACATCACGTGTGAATGATAATACTACTAATAATAATATCTAGTGGTTAAACTTTGAATAAAACAATGTCCGTACATCATCGACTTGCTGTTCCAGCTTCGTCTTCGCCTTGGTCAGAGAGTTGACTTTGTCTTCTTCACTCTGCAGGTCATCCAGTGTTTGCTGATGAGCTTCCTGCAAGGCTTTCTTTTCTTTGGTCAGCTTGGCGATGATTTCATCCAGAGCTGCCATTTCCTCAACCAGGTTCTTCACCTGTAAATTGAATCATCGGTAATTAAAAGTATTTCTTGTAAGACATTGGAAACGGCCTCTTGTTTGCAGTCAAGCAGTTGTCCTACCTTGTTCTCGGTGGCATGTTTCTCTTTCTCCACTTTAGCCAGAGTTAACTCCAAGTCATCAATGTCTTTCTTTAACTCAGAGCACTCATCCTCCAACTTCCTTTTCTTGGCTGTCAGTTCAGCATTCATCTCCTCCTCATCCTCCAATCTTTCTGTCAGCTCTTTGGCTTTTGCTTCGAGTTGAATCTTATTTTTGATCAGGCCCTCGCATCTTTCCTCTGCATCACAAAGATTATCTTGCTCCTGCCAGACATGTCATTTTTGTTAGCATATGCATTTATATTAAATTCAAGTGAAAATATAGCTCAAGTGTGATTCGTACGGCTTGAACTTGAAGCTGCAAGTCATTCTTCTCTTGGACAAGAGAGACCATTTTCTCCTCAAGCTCCTTTCTACGAGCTTCAGACTTTGCATAGGCCTCTTTCAACTTCAGGAATTCATCCTTCATGTTGGCCATCTCCTTTTCTGCCTCAGCAGATCTCAGCAGAGGTTTGATCTTGAAGTACAGCTTCATCCAGGGCCAATTCTTGACCCCCATGAATGCACGGATGTTCCACTGGATCACTAACAGAGCATCTCTAGTGGATTTTTAAATGACAGAAGTGATTTGGTAAACAATAGGATTTGAATAAAGCAGAATATTGTAGGAATGTTGAGTCACTCATTCAATTTGAAATGAAAGATACCTGCGTTCCACCATCTTCTGATACTCAATACGAGACAAAACACCCCGGGACCTGGCTTGAATTCCAGTGATAATTTTGGAGAGACGCTCATCTCTCATTTCCTCCAGCAGACCCAGCAGTCCAGCCTTGAAAAAAACCTAACAACAGAAATTAACGTGTTATCTGTTGGAATAATCTGTCAATTTAGTTCATTGTTACTAATGTTAGAGAGACTAAAGGGAATACCTTAGTATGACCAAATTTGTATTGAATGTGGTCAATATCCAAAGACCCGAGAAGTTTCTCAGCTCCCTTCTTGCTGTCAATAAACTGGCCTTCAGGGATGGCAGCAGGATTCAGGATGCGATATCTGTAAAATGATTTTACATGAACATGTAGGAGCATGATATTTACATTTTTCTTTCGTCATCTATTATGTGACCTCAACAAGATGGTACCTCTGCTTGAAATCTCCATAGAGGATCCTGTTGGGGAATCCCTTTCTGCAGATCCTGATGCCCTCCAGCACACCGTTACAGCGCAGCTGGTGCATGACCAGAGGATTCTCCATGGCCCCGGGAGTCTTGGTCTCATTGGGGATGAGGCAGCGTACAAAGTGAGGGTGAGTCGACCTCAGGTTGGTCATCAGCTTGTTCAGGTTTTCCTTCAAAGTTGGAAAAAAAATGCAAATTGTTCAATCCTTCTTATGTGCAAAATATCAAATACAAAAATGACCAGTGCAATACCCTATGTAGAGCAGACACAGTCTGAAATGATGATCCCTTCTTCTTCTTCTCTTTTTTGCCCTCACCACTCTCACTTAGTGCTGTTGACATAATGAAAAAAAATTTAATTGTAGGACTATACAACAATTAAAAACAAACATTTTTAATTCCTTGGGATTAAATATTCCTGGGTACCTGAATCAGCTCCAGCATAATTTGCAAAGAGGACAGACAAAACCTTCATGTTAGACTTCTGGTAAAGTCCAACAACAGTCTCATTCAGAGGATCCTTGTTCTTCACCAACCAGTTGTTGATATTATAGTCAACAGTTCCAGCATAGTGAACCAGGGCAAAGTGAGCCTCTGGTTTTCCTTTGACAATTCTGGGCTTCTGGAAGTTGTTGGATTTTCCCAGATGGTTGTCGTAGAGCTTTGCTTTAAAGGTGGTGTCTGATGCTTTAGGGAACATGCACTCCTCTTCAAGGATGGACATGATACCCATTGGCTGGGGAAAGATATTTGAGTAGTTTTGGTGTGTTTTTTTTTTTTTGTTTGTTTGTTATAAGAAAAGAAAAGATCTGTCACATAATATTTTGGAGAATTTCATCATCTCACCTTTTCAATCAGGTCAATGCAGGCCTGCAGATCCATTCCAAAGTCAATGAAAGTCCATTCAATTCCCTCCTTCTTGTATTCTTCTTGCTCCAGCACAAACATGTGATGGTTGAAAAACTGTTGCAGTTTTTCATTGGTGAAGTTGATGCAGAGCTGCTCAAAGGTGTTGAACTGCAAAGATGAACATTTATCAGTTAATTTAGTTCTGTCCATCCAAATTCTGTGGAAATGGGTCTGGTTAGCTTTAACTTACATCAAAGATTTCAAATCCTGCGATATCCAGCACTCCAATGAAGTATTGCCGTGGCTGCTTGGTTTCCAGTGAATGGTTGATCCTCACTACCATCCACAGAAACATCTTCTCATAAATAGCTTTGGATAGAGCTCCAATAGCATAGGTCACCTGTGGCAATAGCATACAGCCCCATACACAGAATTATTTTCTGTGTATATTTTCCATCTAGAGGTAAAACCATGTAAAGACCATGCTCTGTTTCTTTGTAAGGTGGAATATCTTGATTCTAAAACCCATCCTGGGATTCTCTCACCTGGGCAACATTTTGTCCCTTGGTGACCCACTCGTTTCCTACTTTGACTCTTGGGTGACAGAGACCCTTGATGAGGTCAGCAGAGTTCAGGCCCATCAGATATGCGACTTTATCAGCATCTGAAGAATTAAAGCAGATTCTGTTATACTCAATTGACTTTCAAGTTGTCTTTAAGTTGATGTAGCACGCCAAAGGCATGCCTCACCTTCAGTGCCATCAGCCTCTGCCTGCTCCTCGCGAGGCCTCATCTTGAATTTCATGTTGCCATGATGCATGATGGCACCGGTCAGCTTGTACACAGAGTTCTTTTCCTCTTGAGTGAAGCCTAAAACATCGAAGGCGCTCTGGGGAAAAGCATTCAAAAAAAGAAAGCTTACAGCATCTCTCCAGATTGTATAATTTTCCCAAAGTTGGATAGAAATGATTAATAGCCGCCCTAAAGAGTGCAATTAAGACATTGACTAATGTAAACCATGCAACACAAGAAATGATTAATGGCCTGACATCTGTTGCCATCAGTTCATCTGCATCATCTATGGAGGCCACTTGTGTTTCCCCCTGTGAGATGAAGGCATAGTCGTAGGGATTATTGGTGATCAGCATCATCTCTGGAGAATAAACAGAAAAACACATGACAAAGTCAGACAGGTGGTCAAACTCCAATGCAGGCCCTTGTACAATGACAGCATTGTATTGTGTTTGCTTTGAGCGCTCACCCAGAAGTTCAGGCTTCTTGTTTGACAAGATCTGGTAGAAAATGTGATAATCTCTCTCAGCCTTGAGCTGAAAGGTCACACGAGACTTCTCCAGAAGATCTGAATCAATAAAACAGAGACATTTTTCATAGCTGTGGTAATAAATAAATATGTAAAATAGAAATAATAGTATGAAAAGGTTTGTTCTCACATGTTTCAATATCAGCAGAAGCTAGTTTCCCCCTGGTGTCAAAATGAATTCGGATAAATTTACCCTGAAACAAAGTAATTTTACACCTTTGAGGACTCAGAGTTCCTGCTAATGATTAGAATTAATATAACATATTCACAGTATTGCCACACAAATATTAGACGCTCACAAAACGGGATGAATTGTCATTCCTGATGGTCTTGGCATTTCCAAAGGCCTCCAGAGCAGGGTTGGCCTGGATGATTTGATCCTCCAGGGTACCCTGTTATAGACACACCAGCACCCTCTGGTGGAATCAAGAGCCTTCACAAGTTTGAAGACCTCCCTAATTTTCCAAACTGAATTCCAGATTGCACATCTTACATGCATTTGTTGGAAAGGGAATTTATGCAGTGTTTGTCATCTCCGTGATTCTTAATTTAATTTATCATGAAAAAAAATGTATACCATTCTGCAGTGATTCCCACATTCCATAAATCTTTTTTTACCTTGTCCTTGGCGCTGGTGTCTTTCTTTGAGCCTCCAGCTGCAATACTTGCAAAATACTGAATGACACGCTTTGTGTTGACAGTCTTTCCTGCACCAGATTCTCCACTAAAAGTAAAGAGTTAAATTGTCAACACGTGACTTTGACGCAATATCAAAGGACATAGGCTATACGTACGTGATCAGAATTGACTGATTTTCACGGTCTGCAAGAAAAAGCACAAATAGCAAGGACACAGTTTTGTTGAAAAATATATAACATAGTTAATTGGAAACCATGTGAATCGTATGAATCGTTACCTGCCAGCATGTACTGGTAGGCATTGTCCGAGATGGAGAAGATGTGAGGAGGAGCTTCAGCCCTCTTCTTTCCTCGATAGGCAATAACCACCTCTCTGTCATAGACTGGCAGCCACTTGTAGGGGTTGACAGTCACACAGAACAGCCCAGAATAGGTCTGAGAACATAAACAGGAGTAATGTATTAACGTCAATCCTCTAAAGACCTCCCTCTGTGTTCACCAAAGGCAAGGCGTGCAGAGAAATGCCTTCACTCCCAAACAAATGCAAGACTCAAGAGTAAAGTTTGGTTAATCATGCTTTTAGACGCTCACGAGTCGCTTGTAGTCTACTCACATAGATCATCCACGCTGCGTAACGCTCTTTGAGATTGAACAGCACAGCCGGCTCGTGGAGAAAGGTCAGCATCGCCATGTCTTCGATCTTGTCGAACTTTGGAGGATTCTGTTGCAAGACCTGAGTGTCCTTCACAGTCAGAGTCTTCAAGAAGGGAAATTAAACAAAGTGTTTTTATTACCATTTAGCGGCCAGGAAAAGTTTCAAATTGAGTTAACACTGTGAACGTAAACCAAATATTTAATTTATCCTATCCTATTTATCCTCTCTCCCTTATAACAGGCCTGACCCCTCTCTGGACCTGATACCTGCTTGTATCAGAGTAATATTGTCAACATTGCGAACATCAACAAACATGTCACTCGCCGTTATACCAGATGGCAGCAGTGCCTCGTATCATCACCCGCTTGCTCGCTGTACTTATTGAATATACTTTAATTGTACCACTGCACTGGCTCCAATACGAAGTTGTGTTCACACTCAAGGACTGCAGTTACATTACACTCAATTCACATTCAGAATAACACTTTCTACCAGACATTCACATTGGTTGAAATACAGAAAAAATCACATATAATGTTTTTTTAGTGGTTGACATAGCTTTTAACACTTTTAAGTAAATATATTTACAGTTTTTTATTCATTTATTTATTTTGAACTGGTTTAAATGGCAATATAGTGCAATAAAGATTGAAAGAAAAGAGAAAACTATTTAGGACAGTCAAAAGTCAAAAGGACCATGGTCCAGCTGAGAGACACATATTCAGTGCAGCGAAGTGATAATTCTGACTTTAGTGGTATAAATCCTATTTGTGACTGATGGTGACTCCTACCTTCCCATGCTGTGTGTTTACAGTGACCTTGTCTCCATCTCGACTGGTGATAGTGGCCTTCACAAATTCTTCCACCGGATCCGGGACAAAGCACTCCTTCTTGATATCGAAGATTCGCGTGGAGGCCTCCATACGCTCCTTGTCTGACTTCCTCAGGTACTGGGCAGCAACCCCAAACACAGACAACTCTGCGTCCCCCATCGCCACACTAATGGATATACAAAAGAGTCGATCAAGTCCTGAATCTTTGACTCTGTCTATCCCAGATGTGACATATTATCAAATTCTATGAATCCTCTAATTCTACTTCTTACAATTTACATCTTCGTCTTAAGGTTATGAGCTATACCTCTGTATTATATTGTGAAGAAAAATCACACAAAAAAGAAATTTACCTGTGAAGTCAGCACAGATCAAAGATGAGTTTAAACTTCACAGTATAAATCGGGTGATCAACCTACAGGGAGAAGAGAACGATAAAATACAAACAGGCAAATATTATTAATATAATATATTAAAATATATTAACAAACTTAAATAAACATTAGATGAAGTTTGCGTCAGTAAATCAGATATCTGAAGGTATTGAATCCTATTTTCTACAGCCTATAAAGCAATATAAAAACAAATTACTTACAAAATAGAACAATGTGATTTAAAAACAAAATACATAAATGCAAAATGCAGGTAATTTAACAGACTTACAGAATTCAGGTGAAAAGGAAGCAGCTGCTCGACCTGCAGGGCAAACAGGCGTGAAATATATAACAGATAACCCTGCCTTACAAGGCCAAGGGCACCACCCTGACCTGCTCAATAATAAACACACAATCACATCATCATCAGGTGGACTGCTTACACTCACACACACACACACACACACACACACACACACACACACACACACACACACACACACACACACACACACACACACACACACACACACACACACACGTGTGATGGTCATTGCCTTCATCACTCGCGACAGCCCTCCTCTAGATGTCTGGCTGCTTGTTTGTCTCTCGTGTCCAAATAATGTGATCTTTCGGGAGCAGTGCCAGGAACTTTCTGCAGCATAACTCGTCTGTGACTCATCAAAGCAGAGCCTCTTTATCTCCAATCCTGCAACACCTTGTTTTCCTGTCATGTCTTGTGCTAAATTCTTTTTCCAAGTGAGGATTGGTC
Source organism: Lipophrys pholis (assembly GCF_963383615.2). Taxonomy (NCBI): domain Eukaryota; kingdom Metazoa; phylum Chordata; class Actinopteri; order Blenniiformes; family Blenniidae; genus Lipophrys; species Lipophrys pholis. The sequence continues at coordinate 35,059,574 of NC_137635.1, read as the reverse complement.
ATGAGACGCTAACCAGAGTCCGTTTGTTGCTTTTCAGAAGGAACAGAGGTGCAAATCAAGACTTTGTTCATCAAAACAATGGCTTTTTTTTTTTGTACCGACATGCTGTTTTCAGTTCTAGATTAATTATTGTGGTGATATGATTTGTGGCCATATTTCATCAGTGCCAAAAAAAATGTTGTCTCTGCATTGATTCAAAATATAAAACTTTGTCTCATCGATATATTTCAGTTTTCTTTAAGTGTAGGATCGCATCCAGGCCTTGTCTACGTGTCAGAGAAACTAAGGCATGTGTTCACGGCTGGTGCAATTTTATCAGGGGGGGGGAGTCAAATTTGCTCCTGGGTCCAGTTGATTTCAATGTGACTTTTTTTTTCCTTAACACACTACATGTAACTAAAAATGTAAGAACAGCTGCAGGGTTGAGACTTTAGTGGCCCTTTTTTTAAAGCAGTTTTAAAGTTTTATTTTTGATTCGATCAGTTTGCATGTTATCGCTGTGAGTGTGTTGGTTGACTCTGGACACTGGTTTCCTCACGCAGCCGAAAAAGCATGAATTTAAGGCTCGTTTGGTGACTTTAAACCGCCTGTTGGTGTGAATGTGAGTGTGAATAATTTTGTGGGTTCGCCCTGTGATGGATTGTCGAGCTGCTCAGGGTGTCAACTGACTGAATGACTTCTGGTGAAGAGATTTGATTCTACACGAAGAAACTCAAGTGCAAACATCTGGGGAGGAAATACTAAGGGAAAATGTTAACTTTTCCGTGAAAGAAAGACCTCATTCTTTTTCTTATGATTATATCAAAACACTTTAAATCAACCCAATGAAACATTAAAATCCATATATTAGTTTTCAATATCACATTTAGAATGAAGTCTCTTCATTAGAAGTATTTATTTTTCTCAGCACATTTCTCTGTTCATTTTATTTGATATTACAATCATCATTATTAACAATAATTATCAAAATGTTTTAGCAATGACACCCATTAATGTGCATTAATTAGTAGATCCTCAATGATCATTATGAGTAACTGATAAAGTGAAATCATTAACAATTAATATCATTAATTATCCAACAACCATGAACAACAATTGTTGTTGATGATTATTGCCAAACAACAAATATTAACAAAAATCGAAAGAAATCTAAAGCATTTGAAAATGTATATGTGTCAGATCATTGACCTGTCAGATCACCACTCAATTCTATCATCGAAGCTCTCACATAGGACTCCAACCAACAGTCATTGTCAGCTGATTACAAATAGTTTCCTTTATTATTTGCTGTTCTTAGGAAGCATACATTCAATCCCTCATACAGTCTCTCTTGCATGTGATTTGGAATCAACACATGACCTAACGAGGAAGCCTTTGGCTGGAGGGCAGATCTTAGCAGAAAGCAGACAGAAGGGCATTGCCTCCTTGTCACCATGCATTAACTGGTAGAAACCAGACTTAGTGAATTGTTGCCCCTCTAGTTACGGCGTTCAGAATCGCCGAGCTTTCAGGATGTCTCTCAGCCTGCAGGGTGGTCGAGCTACACGTGCTCGGGGTCCTGTCAGCAGCCTCTGCTGACACTTCAGCCACTACTTGATGGTGACCTCCTGAATGGGACCCCGTAAGTCCAGCTGACAGCGATGCCCCGACTTCAAAGAACGACCGCTGAGTGATGAAAATCTCAGTTTCTCATTACATGCACACCTTCTGCTGAAGGACAGCTGCAAATCACGATGCTGTACACGTTTCAAGAAATCCTGCGAGGTGATTACTACTTAGGAGTTCTGTCTTCTATCACTGAGCTCCTTAAAATGTGCTACTTACCAAACACTTTGAAATCCATGATGTAGCAACATTCAGGAGCTGAATATCGTTATATGGTCACATGGTTTCTCAAAGATCATTACATTTATGATTTGTAATTGTTTCCAGATAAACACTAATGCTTTAAGTCAATCAAGCATTTTTTTTTTTTAAGTCACAGGTCCAAAACTAGGAAAAATAATTCAATTTAGTTCTGAAATTAATTGTTTTTCTTTGTATATTTTTATTTGTGTTTTGGTTTGGTCGTCTTAAATCCTCTCTTTATCTGGTTTTGTACATAACTTAATGAGTTTCTGTTGGTTTTTGCCGTTTGTTAGATGACTTCTACTCCTCATTTGTTACGCAGGTAAAAGTCACATCTTTCAACAGACGTGTATTTGTCAATGTCGGCGATCTTTTCAAAAAAGAAGGAAAATCATTGGATGAGGAAAACAAGAAATCCTATTCATTTCATTTCTATAGTAACGACGATGGTATGAGAGGCAAGAATGCTGCCACACAAAGCAGGTAGCTTGAGTCCCATTTGCATTCGAATCCCTTGTATTTCAGTAGTAAAGTTGTCCGCTTTAAGCGGGAGGAGAAATGATCCCTTCATACAGGAAGTGACTGTGCACTAGGATTATTGATTTTTATGTAGGAGAGCTATTAAGCTCAGTGACTTAAAGCCTAATGCTCACTGGCTTTTTAGCACAGCCTTTTATATATGTGTGCTTTGGGACGCTCTGAAATCTTCCAAGTCTAAGCTCGTCATTTCATTGACACGATTTCTTGCGCATTAGAGAAGCGAGCTGTGATTAAAAAATAATGTGCCATGAAGAATTCACGCAATCTGCACATGCAGTGGTGAAATACAAACATGTTTAAATTGTTTTTTTTTCCTAATGATGAGTTTTGTTCCTGTTGAGTGGAAATTTCCTCTCACCCCCCCAAAAAAATCCCAAATTTAAACTAAAGAGCAGTGGCAGGGTCAGTGGCTGGTACAACAAGCAGCTCCTGCTACTTCTTTTAAGCGAACGCTTGAACTCCCATAAGCCCATCGTTATCCTCATAATCCTCAAACCTATTGTCAGTAGATGTGAAATAAAAGCCCTGTAGCCCCTCTCCATTGTTCTCTCATTTTGGTAGTGCGCTTATTAATACTCAGGCTTTGATGGGTGGGTATTATTAGAGCCTTTATCTGATATGCTGCCGGGACCCAGCAGCCTCTTCCACCAGATAGACACACTATTCAGTTTGCACTTGTTTACCGGCCACACTATCTGTGGCATTTTCTTTTCCCTGAGTTTTTTCCAGGTACTCATGATTCCTCCCACAGTCCAAAAACATGGGTGTTTGAGATTCAAGAATGACTGGACTGGTAATCTGCCCCGGGTGCCTGGTGAGCCTAAGTCTGACACGGTGGTCTAGAAGATGGATGTTTTAAAAAAAAAAAAAAAAAAAAAGGCTTTTTAAGATACAAATGTCTCTCAATGAATTGGTGATTCGAAGTCCATTAAACTCACACACTGCGGGAGGCACCTGGAGATCTCACTGAAAATCCATGCACACTCATTTAGAAAATGCAAACTGCACACAAAGGTCCCTCGACACTACACCACCATGTCGTTCCCGTACTTCATGTAAATTACATTATTAGTTATGATCTACACACAACCATCACTGAGATGAAAATGTTAGTGTTAATAATGACCCCCCACGCCCCCACCCCACCCCCCCGTGATGTTTCCAGCGTGTCTGAGCCCCTCCTCTCTGGTTTGAAACATTTTAAGTACCGGGACTTGGCGGCGAGGTTCAGGCAGGCAGCTGTTTGCGTTGTCCGTCAGTGTTTTCAAGAAGGATCAGACGTGAGAGTTTACAGATGACAAAGCCTGTGACTTAGTGGATGCCACAGTTCCCGGGGCTTTTATTGAGTCGGTTCCGAAGCCACACATGAGTGGACGCAGGGCTACAGTGTGCAGTGTTCAAATCATATCACACATAAAAGTCCTTGGATACCTTAAATGAACGTTATCACTCTTAATTGCACGATGGGAATGGTTATAACCTTCAAGTCTTTTCGGGAGTAGCACAGAGTAAAGTTAGCTAAAGTAAGTAAAAGTTTATCTGTATGTAGTAGAAACTCTGCACACATTTTCTATCTGCAAGCAAACTTTCACAAAAATCACTTCAGAGACTGTAGGATATGTGCTCATTTGTCCAGGTAACATTTTATGTCTTAGTGGACTTTATTTAATTGCTTTGAGAGGTTTTAAAATGTTGTACAAAAGAATTATCGGCATGTTTCCACTTAAATAAAACGATGTCTTATTCATTAAATATGTGCCAGATTTTTTTTTTTGCTTGTTTGTTTGATTTGTTTTACAATTACCTGACATGACCACATGGGGGCGTGTTCAATAGATCATCCACATTGTCTATTGTAATGTTTATGTGTATTTAGTAGAATGTAAGGCAGGGCGAATTTATTTATATAGCATCATTCAGGCATAAGGCAATTGACAATGCTTTACAAAAAAATTCATTAGAGAAATACATTGTGAGAGAGCTGCAGCTCTCTAATACATGTTTTTTGTTTTTATTTTTTTAACTGAGACCTGTAAACACATTGTTACAATAATGCAGCCCACTGAAAATAAATTCAACAGGTTTCTCTGATAGAAATCCTTTCATTATTTTTCAGATGGTAGTAAGTTGATTATGTTATTGTCTTAAGGTGGTTGTTGATTTTTAGGTCTGAGTCCATAATTACAACCAGATTTCTGCTTTGATTTGTTGTCTTGACTGACATGAAGTCAAGATGAGGGCTGACCTTTCAACCTTTCTTCTTTGGGGCCAAAAACAACCTCCTCCCTTTCTTCTGGGGTTAAGACATAAAGACATAAATAGACATAAATAGACATGGTGTGGTACTACATTCAACGAGATACATTCAAGCTATCCGGACTGCAGCTGCAAATCACAACACATTTGGGAGTGATGAAGTTACATAAATAGTGGTTGAATACTAAGACTTCCTTTTTCTTTTATATTATCACATGTAAAATGTCGTCAGAATTTGTCTCATCGCTCATGATTACGCTGTTAGTTGTACAACAACAGTAGTTATGATGTGCACATGAGCATCCATGCATGTGTATATCACCCCCACCCCCACCCACACCAACAAAACCTTGAAGATGCTTCAGAGAAGCTATTCTGTATCAGTAAAGTGAAAAACGAATTTCTATTATTTTACTTAGAGTTGAATACATGTACTTTTTACCTAAGTTAAAAACCTTAATTTCTAAACAAGTATCTTTGCCTCTACATCAGAGAATGTGAGTAGGTTTGTCACAACCGCATAGAAAATACAAACTGAAGTCTGACAGGTCACATGAAATGCTGCTTATGTCAGAATATTGAAGGTAAGTAAGCTGATTTTGTTACACAAATACACTCTCTATTAAACAATGTAAATCTAAGAGAGAAACCAAGCAAAGAAAATGTGGTGCCAGCTGATCTGTTTACTCTCTTCTGTCCCAAACAGATCAGCTGGCACCACATTTTATCAATGTGAAAATGCTTGCTGTAACTTCTTTTTATCAAACATGTCTGGACAGCAACCGTGTTGCTAAACTTAGATGTTAGATAACAATCTGTGTTACTTACACTACAGGGTTCATTTGGGGGGGGATGGAGGTCTGGCTTATGATGACAGCCATAATGCTATGTAAGCCTTCAGATAAATAATTTCAAATACGTATTTTATAGGGAAGAATATATGTACTCTATTACGTTTTAAACATGCACAATGGTACACTTAACAAATCACAGGGCACAAATACACAAACACATTGGCCTTCAACCTCAAACACCTGTCTTTGGACAAATGGGAGAGAGCCCACAGAAATCCTCTGCATGTACAAGTAGAAAACGCCCTGCTGTGAGGCGAGAGTGTAAATCACTACTGCACAATACTGAAACTTCTGCAAAAAAAAGTTTTATTGTTTCTTTTGTTTTTTTTCCGTGCTGTCTGACTGTAATCAAATTATTTGTAGATAGATAGATAGATAGATAGATAGATAGATAGATAGATAGATAGATAAATTAAAAAATACAATAATTTGTATAAATGGAATTAAATACATAAATATGTCATCAAAATTCATTATAATTCTAATTAATTTTATGTATACAAAACATTCCTCTATCCAATTAATTATGTCATGGTCCGATGTTACAGTTTTTCGCAGATTTATTTAATCTGTCAAACCCGCCTATCAAAGTCAGTGGGCGGGGCTAACGCTCCTCTCTTCAAATCCATTGCTTTGGTCTGAAGAGTTTCTAAACATAGTGGCCTGATAGATCTCTCACCACTGAGATGTTTAACTAGAAGGACCGAGCCTTCACCTTGGTTTTTGTCGGTCGCAAATAAAGTTTTGTTAAATTAAGAATCCAAACCAACGAAGAGGTGTTTTGTGTAACAAACAGAAACCACGTTGCCGCAGGGACATGTTAGTATGTGACACCAATGATAACTGACGACGTCACGTGCAGTTAAGAAACAAACGTTCTGCTTCTGTTGGGTGGAAACAAGACAAGTGTGGGGTTTTACTGTGAGTAAAGAGACGACTTTAACATACAGCGCCACCCAGTGTAGAAGAATATGTTCACTAGCTCTGCAGTGATCCAATATCTGGCATCGATCTGCCTTGACTTGATGTGCAGAGCAACCAATCAAATGTAAGGTTCCACCCACTGATGGACTTTGATGGGCGAGTTTGACAAATAAACATTTAGCAACACCAGACCATGAATTAATTGTGAAATGATTATATATGGTGTTTTTTTTTTTTTTTATATAAAAATAATTGGTATTTTAATAAATTAATGACACATTTATGTGTTTCATTCAAATTGTATTTCATTACTGACATATTTAACTAATTATTCATCAAATATAAATGAACATCTGACATAATTTTGCCGAGTGAGAGCAATACAGGCGGCTCACCGCCAGGTGTAGCAATAACACTACTCGTACGGGTCAGGTCTTACATCTGCCCTGCGCGTCCATGTCTATGTTAAGAATAATTTCCTGGTGCAGGTGCTCATAGTCATAAATGTAATTTTAGACTCATGAGCTTAAGACTGTTTTATTTAGACCAAAGAGTTTTGTTTCTGGGATCTGATGGTAGAACATGAAGCTCTTACTAGATATACACAGTATAAGGTGCCAGTGAGTGAGATTATTCCGTTAAGCTATAAGTGTCTGTTGGAGGGTTGTGTGTGTGCTTTATAGAGACAGTTATAATAGTCAGACCTGCTCCTAAAAAAAACTAAAAACAGTGATCCGAGAGGGAAAAGAGCTTGACGAAGAGGACAGTGTGACGTGTGTTGCGACTCACTGATTGACAGAAACAGATTGCTGCAGCAGCTGAGCCTCAGACCCGGATACACCACAAAGGTTACAGCTATTAATACACATGAACACAAACACAAATACACACACAATGTAACACTCCATCTAATTGATCACACGTTTAATTCATGCCGCCGGCCCCTGTTACCGTCCCACCATTTTCTACTGTCAGGTGCTGACTCTTGCTTTGGATGGAGGTCCATTTAGAAACCAGGTCATGTTCACATTAACAGCAGAGGAATCAGTGTCATTGGCCCAACCTTCAGCGGCCTCAGTAGGAGCAACCTGACACCTTCAAGGCCCAGATGACAGGGCGAGAACATTTTCTGTATTTTTATGTCTGTGTGTGTTGAAGAGGACGACTGCTGCTGACACAGAGCGGTGCACAGGAGCTACAGTTACAGTAGACATGGCTTGAAGGACACTGAATCAACCGCCGCCGGACATCTCGGGACCGAAGACGGAAAAATTACGCTGTATTTTTTTCCCAGAAGCACCACAAACGCTGCCGATGACGGTCAGCATATAGCAAGAAAACCTGAGGAGACAATAGCTGATACCAGCTGCAAGGCAACCACAACAATCATTGAACTCCAGGTTGAAGTGGGCTGAAGTTGGACGCGGGACGTGGCCCTGAGTCAGCAGACATCTTCCCTGTACTGAAGAAGTTCAGCGTGCACATATTTGGAGCCTGTGAAATGCTAGAAGCCAGTTGTCACTTCATTCACGTTATACCGTACCCCCTCCATGCATGAATGCAGAAACCCAGCGGCTCTCAGCAGTGGACCTTCGCTGCACGTTCAGAAGCTTCTGAATTCCTGCAGGATCAAACCATCGATGCACAAATGGATCGGATCTGAATCTCTCATCAATCCGTTATAGGTTGGGTTGATTCATCAACTCAAAGAGGACCCTTTCTTTTTTTTTTGTCCTGCAACCTCTATTCAGTGTTTCGGCCTGCATAACATGTCAGATTGTTCCTGTCTGTGTCAGACATAATCCAGTGCATTCTGCAGAGGATTACAGCTTTATCACATGAAACTGTGAATGGTGTTGAGTCTGAGGAGGATAATCTACACAAACACACTGCTGCGTTCAGGGTGAGGTGCAGCAGCAGGTGACCTTCGTATAGAATTGAAATCCGATCACAGTTATTTCGGTCCTGGGTCCAGATGTTCCTCAACATGGTGCTGGTGGTCCTGACGGACCTGGCGGCCCGCTTTCTGGGTCACAAGGTGTTCCGGCAGCACTTCCACCTGCTGCTGTCGGGCGTGGTGATGTTTGGTCCTGTACTGAATTTCTGGGTGTCTCAGCACAGCGTCTTCGCCAAAAGAAGCCACTTCCTCTACAGGTGAGACCAAATCACTTTAATCACCGCGGTGCATTGCAGGCCTCCACTATGACCTGCAGGTTAAACTCAGAGGAACGTTACCCTCACAGGAGCTTTGAGTTAAACAAGTATGTAAAAACTAATTTCATGTGAAGAATAGAAAACTAAATGTCAGTTATATCAACCTAAAGCGGCGTTATGTGCCCTGAAAAGCTGGGGGGCGTTTCTACCAGTGACACTGTGATCCAATGACGAAGCAGTACAGATTCTGAAATGTCAACACTGGTGGATGATCCCTGCAGCAGCTTTATTCCTCTTTGCAGGAAGATATTTTAGAGCAGGGGAGTCATGCATTTGGCCCACAGACCCCCCCCCCCCCAGAAATAACATTACAAAGGTTTACAAATAAAACAGCAACTTTAGGCAACATGAACACAGAGACAGAAATAACGGGTTTTTTTTGCTTTCAGAGAAAAAGCATGGAGGCTGGGATTTTAAATATTTCTGCAAATTTGCAAATGATGCATAAAGTTAAATAGTGTGTTTTATGATTGTCTGCAACATAATTAAAGAAATGTACAGATGTTTAAAGAAAAAAATAAAAGTTCTGCGGTGATATTTGACTCTGTTTTGCACCAGGACACCTCATGAAACAATATTTACATTATTTCATTGTTTTTGACAAGATATTTCATGAACATTAAACAAAGGTAAAGGTTTGGAGTTTTCCTTATTGTCACTTTATAATCTTTTAAATTTCAACGGGACTTTTTAGTCTTCGAATACACATCCAAATATTATTTATGTGTGCTAAGAATACGTTGGAAAGTGTTAAAAAAAATTAAAATGGCATTGTAATTCACAACTTATCGTGAAAAATAAAATCTTTTCATAGGATAGTGTTGTCACTTGTTGTCTTCAAAAAATGTTCACAATAGTATTTCCTCATGGTAACGACTTCTTGTCACCAGTGTCCAAAAAAGCCTCATCAGAAAAGTCTTGTGTTCTGTAATTGTTATTAACTTAACAGTTACTTTTAAAGAAACAACAAAAGGCTGAAAGTGACTTCATGTGGTGACAATGGCTTCACTGGAGATCAGATCGGGTTCATGTGGCTCCATGTTCTAATGACTCTCTGTTTTAAAGTCAACAGGTTCAGCCTGAACAGAGCAAGTACAGCTTTGAGCAGTTCTTAAGAATTTATTTGGCACCTATGATGATAACCCTGGAGGTGGTGGACCATTGAGACAGGTTAAGACATGATGAGAGGATGACTGCTGAGGATGAAAGTTAGCAAAGCGGGTTATATTAACTGGCCAGAGGTGATTGTGTATCAGAATAGAATAGAATTGTTGGTTGGAAGTTTAAAAGCAAAGACTAAATTCTTAACAAAATATCTGGCGTTCAATAAAGACTCATGTGGAAAGACACAGGCGGGTTCTCCTTATATTCGTTCAATCTTTGTGGAGCTGTCTCATGTCTCCTCACAACTTACTATTTTTGATCCCTGAGGACAACTTTGAATAATGGTTTTAGATTGTTTCATTAACTCATATTTCTAGCTTTAAATGACACTTTTTTTTTAATGTGTCACTTGAAAATCCCCAAACAAATCTTTAGTTTAAATGTTTAAAACACACAAAACGCTTGTTTTTTTCTTCTCCTATGCACTATCCTGGAACATATAGATATTTATTCAAGTTACTATCATGGAAAACTAAAGGGAAAAGAAAAAAAATCACATTTGGTATTCAATCTTTAAGAATCAGACAAAACGCTGCAGTTAAACCATCTGAAATGTTGGATGATGAAGGACCTTGACCTCATAGCAGGAAGCAGTTCAGTCCCCCCCCCCCCCCCCCCCCCCCCCCCCTCCTGCTGGCTGTCATGTCTTTCGTCTCTTCTTCTTTCAGAGTGTTCCTGCGCTCCGGTTGGGGCTGGACCTGCATCTTCGTCGGCTCTTTTGTCTTCCTCCTCTCCTTCTCCATCCGTCGCTCCCTCTCGCTCTCCGTCCGTCACCTCTCCAGGCTCGGGCTGGCCGGTGGACTCTGGCTGGCTTTCTGCAAACTCTTGGACCTGCTGGAGAACGCCACAGGAAGCTGTTACGAGCCTCTGACTGCCGGCCCCGAGGCGGTCAGCGGGCAGCCTCTGCTGGTGCTTCGAGAGGGGGAGAGCAAGTCCGTGTGCCTCAGGGCCGGGATGGTGTGGAGGGGGTACGAGGTTTCTGAAGACGTCTTCCTCCTCTGCCTGTGCTGCCTGCTGCTGGCGGAGGAGGTGGCCGTGTTCGGCCCGTATCTGAGCCTCGGCGGGATCTCAGGCGCCCCTCTGAGGATCCTCTTTCTGTTCTGTGTTCTCCTGCTGGCACTTTGGATCTTCCTGCTGCTCTGTCTCTTAGCCTACTTCCCACAGTTCCCCACTCAGCTGCTGGGGGGCGCTCTGGGCTGCCTGAGCTGGAGGGGACTGTATCAGGGCTGGTATCGCCTTGGGCCCAGCTGGTGTTGCCCTGGAAGGCCCGGCCAGGGACTGCTCAACACCAAGACCCCCTGCAGCGGAGGGCAGGACGCACTAGTCAACCACAATCACAGCAGCTAATTGAAGAAAAAAAAGAAATAAAACGTCCAACTTTTAAAAGTACAATGCATTACAGGTGGACATAAAGGGACGATTTGTGGACCATTTTTATTGATGCAACAGCAGAACATGTACATGTAGTCTTTGTGTCATCTGTGAGCCTGTTGAAACTGTATATAGTCTTTTTTCTTTCTTCTTTTCAGGCAAGTTGGTTTATAAAAAAAAACCTACACGTTTCGAAAGTGTTCCTCCGTCTTCATGTTTCTGATGAAGACATAAGAATGTCGGAACATTTTAAAGAATTTGCCTGAAAATAAAAGAAAAAAGTACATCTGAAGAAAGGAAAGTGAACTTAATTGAACTAATAACGTCTCCTTTGTTCAGATGCACTGTTGTGATGTTGGATCAACAAGTCATTCAAACTTGAAATGAATTCATGTCGAGCCCATGCTGATCATTAAAGGGTATAAAACACCGTCATTCTGCTTATCGCTTTAGTATCGTCTGCTAACAGCAAAAAAAAAAAACAAGAGGGTAATGTAAAGGGCCTACATAATGTAAAAACAAAATGAACAGGTGGAATGTGAAAAGTGGATATGAGTCGATTCTTCCACGTTACATTTTGAGGAATCTTTGACTTTATCATGTCAGCAGTTCAGAAACTAAATCTTTCTTCAACTACCCATCACCACTTCAATACCCAACATTTAATTTACCTCAATTTGAGGAAAATGGACGTTTTTGACTGAAAGTATAAATAGGTGGATAAATGTAAATAAAATAAAAGTTTCTCCCCCAAAAAATTTTTATTTGGGGTTAATTAAACTTTTCTTGGATTGTTGGTGTAAATCCAAGTAAGCACTTGATTGTCTCTCTGTTTGCTCTGGGCTGGACTGGCGAGCTTTCAGAGTGTACACTTAAACGTTAACACTGAATTTTACTGATCATAATCTAGCCTATATAAAGTCACAACAAGTCCACATCATAAATCGTAGACAACATATAGTTGCACAAGAGACTGATTTCCTCCTATAATAGTTTTATTCATAAAATGTCTCCACAAATATGTACAAAATTTCCGCCATCAAACAGCAGCTTACAGCCTCACATCGTCCTGGCAGAGAGTTTCACAGCACTCGCACGTGTTGAAAGGTTGTACCATTCAGCAATTACACACAAACACATAGAGATAAATAACATTTCTATTTGATTGTTTTCTGGTGAAGTTGAACTGAACAATTCTGCACAAACCAACAATCAATCTTGATAAAAGTTATCAGGCAGGAAAAAAAGAAGAGAGGAAAGTCCTTCATTTAAAAAAAAACACAAAAAAAAAACAGTGACATCCTGTCTGTACAAAATTATTCAAAAGGCTTCCCTGGACCGACAGGAGAGACGTTTTAAAACATCATAAAGGCATAGTGTTTTATCTTTAGAAGACAAAAATTGGGGGCTAATCAGGGAAAAAAAGAAAAGTCAGCATCATGACTCAATTAAAAAAATAAAGCGGCATGTTTTTTGGGGGAAAATGACATTAAATAGTCACAACACAGGACATTGACCTTGGGACACTGCAGCTCCGGCACGTCTTCCAAGTAACTGCTGCAAAAAGACGGACATCAACTTCACTGAATACTGACGAACATCCACGATGCCAACATGGCAAACAAGTGAATGTTTGTGAGCGCGTGAACACGAGCTGGCACCTTCGCTTCGTGAGGAACAAACCGTCATCTCGAGCTGGTCGTTTTGACGCGCTCGATTCAGGGAATATATAATCCCCTCCCCCCTCCCCAAAAAAAACATTAAAAAGTGAAGGGTAAAAGAGGACGCAAGGAGAGGAGATTTAAAAACAGCATCAAGAGAGAGAGGGGACGGAGAAGTCAGAGTCCAAAGACTCCCATTGACAGTTCATCATGGCATCGTAGAGCTCCTCGCTGCGCTGCATGAAGTCTTTGTTCCACCCATCGATGTCACATTCAGAGATGGCCTCTGTGGAAGAGGGGGGAAAAAAAAAAAAAGATTTGGTACCGAGTGTTACATTTGGAAGAGATTGTCATTTCCTTTAGTTCTTTAAGACTGTTTTGCAAAAGATCACAACCCAATTAAATAAGATTCCACTGATACTCTCACCTTCGGCATTATCCTCCTCGGCGTCCTCCCCGTCCTCCTGGCCCTGTTAGACAACCACCTTGAATTAATCTCTTTGCTTTCTGCTCAGCATGTGTGTGTGTGTGTGTGTGTGTGTGTGTGTGTGTGTGTGTGTGTGTGTGTGTGTGTGTGTGTGTGTGTGTGTGTGTGTGTGTGTGTGTGTGTGTGTGTGTGTGTGTGTGTGTGTGTGTGTGTGTGTGTGTGTGTGTGTGTGTGTGTGTGTGTGTGTGTGTGTGTGTGCGCGCGTGTGCGTGTGTGTGTGCGCGCGTGTGCGTGTGCGTAGGTGCTTCCCTCACCTCTGCAGCTCCGGACGTGTCAGTGGAAATGGGGGGCACCCCCACGGGAGGCGGGGGCACCATGTGGCCGGGCGGGGGGTAACCGTAGGGCCCGTAGTTGTAGTTGTAGCCGGTGTTATAGCCGGGATTGTAGCCGCTGTTATAACCGGTGTTGTAGCCGCCATATTGGTCGTAGCCCCCCCACTGAGAGTAGTAGCCCGCCTGACCCCCAACACCGGGGCTGCCGTAGTAACCGGACTGCGTCTGGTTGTAGTTGCTGGCGTAATTCTGGCCTTGGCCACCGTGGTAGGTGCTCATCTTCTGGCTGCAGAACGAGGAGTTGCGGAGAAACGTCAATAGGTGGAGCCGAGTTTTCCCCACTCACTTTTGTTTTGATTGGAAGTTTTCTGTCTGCATCTCACCTCTTGGCTACGGCGATACTGAGTCTGAGTGGCTTCCCTCCCAGCATCGTACCCTGGCATTCCTCGATCGCCTTCTTCTGTTCGCTCTCCTCCCCAAACTTGACAAAACCGTAGCCTCTGCAAGTCAAGGCACAGTCACACCTCCTCTGCACGCCAACGCAGGCGCCGTACTTGGCATTTAATAGCCACTTATAATGAGAAACAGAATATAATGGGTATTATTATGGTAGAACTGAAACTTGTTGTTTTACTTTTTAACATGAGGTAGCATCACTTGAATTGTGAGTTGCTCTTGCTTAGCCTATATGGGGAAAACAATAGTTTCAGCATAAGACGGCAAGAAAACAGTTCTTCAGCCTTTTTTTCTTTTTGCGAAAATAGATGAAGATGCACTGGTCGGTCAACGTCCATAGCACTGCTATCCAAACAATTATTACAAAAAAATAAACAAAAAACAGGAAACAATTTAGATATCATTTAAATATAAAACAATATATAAACATTCCGTTTAGAATAATTCAAAAACTTTCTCATGTCAAACAGAAGTGCTCGGTTCTCTTCAGTGAATTGACGTACCTGGAGTATCCGTACTGGTCTGTGACTACTTTGGCTCCTTTGCAGGAAGGGTACTTCTTAAAAACCTGATGCAGCTGGAAGTCGTCGACCTCGGCGGCCAAGTCGCCCACAAACACTGAGAACTCCGGGCTGAGGGAAGCAACACGGACAAGAGATTTTTTAGAAATGACACCAATGGAACAGAAAGTTTGAGGTGGGCCGTCCCTCAGCGGCGCCAGATACTCTTCGGCTAAATCATGAAGAAAATAATTACTTATTTCATTACAAATTGGAAAATACAAAAGCAGACCCAATTAGTTTCACAAGTTTGAGTAATAATTATGAGCATTACAGACTATATACAGAAAATATCCATATCAGCTTACCCTGCCTCTGGCCGTTTCCCGTAGGTGGCATAGTTTAGCTTAAACTTCCGGGGCTGCGGAGAGAGAAACGAGAAACACTGAGCCGGGCAGAGACGTGCGGTGCGACACTCGTATTGCTGGGAATAAGAGAGTGGAGTTACTATGGTTGAGGTTATTTGGGTTTACATACCTCCACCACCCAGACCAGCCTTTAGCCCATTCCTCAGTTAGTTACCAGAGACTCTATTCACCAGCTTCAAACAAAGCGCATTCATGTACAAGCAGCTTCTGAGCCACCTTCAGCAGCAGACAAGAGGCCGGTGAACAGGGGAGCCCAGCAGCTTGGCCGGCCCACAGTGCTGACAGCGTTTCAAACTGAGCGGCAGACAGCTGAAGCTCACACAGCCTCACACACCACACCAGACTAAGCTCTGTTGCTTCGCTTCGGTTAACGTCCTAAAGCCGTCAAGCAGATTTGCTTTTACTTCAGCAAATACAAAGTTTTCCTCGATGTGCAAAGAGCCTTTGAAGAGATCTGGTATGTTTTAAAATCATTCGACTAGTTGACAGAGCAAAATGACTAGAAAATAACCACAGCTGCTTATTAAGCCTTCAAAACTGTTGTTTCTGACGTCTAGCAAGAACCAAGACAAGTTGAGCTCCACTATCCAGTCAAACCAACAACTGCTTGATAACATAAATCTAGTTCTGGGAAAAGAAGGAAGGCGGAGACAAATCGTCAATAATGATCATATGTTTATTAGAAGAAAAAAAAAATTATTGAATGCATTTATTTTTTTAAAGTTTAATATGAGTTTGTATTTTTGCAATGACTCTAGAAGACTGACCGGGTTTGATCCAGGAACCAGTTTTCCGTTGAGCCTTTGGACGCAGCGGTCCACGCTCGCTTCATCGGCCAGCTCAACAAAGCAGTAACCTGCTGAACCACTGCACAAGAAGACAAGAGAGGTGGAGGACATGTGGGGAGGAAAGGTTTTAGTCCATGCATGGAAAAATAAAGATGAAAATCCCACAGTTTTTGCTACTCTGGTGGGGAATACACACGGTTAAAAAAAACAAAAGACCAGCATTACTTTCATATGTCCAAAATATAATGAATGCTTATCATGAAATACTAATTGACTGCAGAGCGGAGTGCCAAACTGATCTGGGGTGTGTTTGAAATACATCGCAGTTGTAAATTTAAGGTTTACTGCAAATTTGCGACAACTTCCTACAGCATTGCCCAGATTGGGGGGGGGGGGGGCTATTGTTTGTGATTGAATCACAGATCACAGATTGAGGTCAGGCCCTTGATAAGTGGTGAGTCAGAACACTCTAATGGTCACGAGTACCTGTACACAACTTAGACTGAGACTAATTCAAACCCCACTATTCACAGGATTAAAACTAAATATATTTTCACTAACAAGCTAATTTTCATGACATGAGCCAGCCTACCTACACACACCTGGTGAATAAAGACAAACTACGGTAACATTTCTAATACTAGGAAATATTATTTGGCATTTTAAACCATTATGTTACCTGCAGGTTGGGCAGAGAATGAAGAATAAATAGTTCGTGCTCACCCTGTTATTCTGTGAGTGATGATCTTCACTCCGAACGGTGACTCTCCCATAGCACTGAAAGCCTGTTTGATGAAGTTCTCATCCATATATGGATCCAACTGCACATAAAAAGGCACTGTTCACGTATGGTATGCAGTCTTTTGATTTAAAAAAAATAATAATAATAATACAAATAAAAAAGCAGTGTAAAGCAAAGACAAATTTGTTGGGAAACAACAACAAAAATGTTTTATTCAAGTGTCGGTTCATTTTAACACTAAACTAGCAGCAGTGGGAGATTATCGTCTGACAGTGGACCGTTAGTCTCCTTTTATAAAACGTTCAACTCAGTGAGTGTATCTGGAGTCCAGAGTGCTGGGTATTACAGCACACTAATGAATGCAGTGTTCACGGGAAGGCTGCACAAGATGCGCAGTGTTGTTGAGTTATAAGATCATGATATATGACGTGTCTTCTTGCACATTTACGAAGTGATTATTGACATAAGTCTGAAGACGTGTAAGGGCACGCGGGTGAGCTAACCCCTTGCTACTTGCAGCGAAGATCCAAAACATTGAACTGCACACGTTCTCTGACTATTTGGCCTTATGAGATAATGTTACAGCGAACTCGCTGAGATTATATGTCTGGTAGTGGGGTTCGTGTCAGGTTTTATAACACGTTGGACACGTTTCGGAGCTAACTTCGTAACCGTGCTAGCCGCGCGGCTAAGCTATCGAACGAGCATCCAGAACTTACATCTCCCATCCACAAGCTCGTCTGTCTGTTAAACATCTTGGTTTCTGGAACGACCGACGCGTGTGAGAGGCCTCGGAGTTAATCTATGGCTGCGCAGAAAAAGCTAAAACATAAATGGAGAAAGTTGTGGTCCCTGCTTTCTGCAAAAACAAGTTTTCACCGCTTCTTCCTCTGCAGACCCACCGACCAGAACTAGAGCTTTACCGCCACCCAGCGGCAAGGAGTGTCTCTGCAAGACGTCTAGTTTACAGGTTGCCGACAAGTGTTTGTGATTTATCTATTGGTTTGTACTTCGTGCGAAGTAGCAACACTACGCAAGTTAAGCGATTCGAACTTTTTTTAGTATTTCAAAAACTAGGTCCCACCGAGATTTGAACTCGGATCGCTGGATTCAGAGTCCAGAGTGCTAACCATTACACCATGGAACCACGCTGTTAACCACTTTCACATACACTTACATCATAGTGATTGACTAGGTATGAAGTTAGTATTTTAGTTAATATCATCATGCTTGATTGATATTCAGAAAAAAATTTTCAACTGTGAAGAGTCAGTGCTGAATCACTATTAATACTCCGAATAATCACCCAGAATAACAATTCCTATACAAAGATATATGGTCTTGTCTGAAGTCACAAACAAAATGTTTATTCAAAAGTTACACCAAGATATGAACTCAGGTCACTGGGTTCATTATTAAATGAACTCCTAATGATGGATTTGAGGCTCTTTCATTCCACTGAGATTCCACACCACAAACCACAGAATCACATCTTAAGTTCACAGATGACAAAACTCAATAGTGAAAAAAATTTTTTGTCAAAATTAATATCCTGTAATAATGATTTGACGGCAGTCAGGCAGACCATGTTAGGATTTTTTCAAAGGGACAATAATGAGGTATTCCAGTTTCTGGTGAATAATTCATACTGACAGTGTTCTTCATACTTTGGGGGGCAGAAGTTTAGCTTTTGATACCGGTTACTAGAGCTTCTCATAGTACTTTTGACATATATGAAAGTGTCATTTACATCATTCAGTACTGTTTGAAAGATACCCCCGACAGAAACATGTTTTTGTTTGAAGGCACATATCGTCATATACAAAACGTCGACTTCAGGTTCAATAGAATCATGAGGTCCCACCGAGATTTGAACTCGGATCGCTGGATTCAGAGTCCAGAGTGCTAACCATTACACCATGGAACCCCTGAACACATCACACTAATTCAATCCTATGTCGGTAATTGCCTAGAACCCTCTAGAAAAGCAACTATCTAGACACCAAAAAAGCAGATAACAATACCATTGCATTCATAAATATATCACCTGCATAAATAACAATTTGTTACAATGGTGTGGTAATGATGGATTCGTTTACATTAGTTCTGGACGCAAGATAATGTTTCTGTGTTTCATGTTTGGTGATTACTTTGCGATTACTAATTTTGACAAATTAATTTTTAGTGTTGAACTTGAAACAGTAATTCCTTTCTATCAATTTGAAGAAACTCTCATCTTCAAATTACTTTTTTTTTTATGTAAGGCATTGGCACAGTCTCTTATAATGAATTTGTTATAATCGCGTGATACTGATGGATTTCAGTTCCCGTTAGTTGTGAACCCGAAGATAATATTTGGGGATTACTTTGTCTGTTTCACCATACATTTATATTTCTGAGGGATTCATTTCTAGTGTTGATATTGAAGGAGCAACTCCACCACCACACCATTACAACGGTTCGTGTTGAACCGTGAGGACACGAGTTGTTCATATGAGGTTAATGATGGAGCTCACTTACACCTGAAAGCTGTTTGCAAGCCGCCAATAAATGAAAGAAGAAGAAAAAGAAGAAAAAAGGAGAAGCTCACTTGTTATTTCCCTCCCGGCCTGAAGGGGGCGCTGGCAGAAACTAAACAAAAAAAACAACAATGCCACTTTTGACTTTTCTCCTCCGGTGACGATGTGCGTGTTCCGGTGCACTTTGCAGCTTTTATGATCTTTCACTGCTCTCCTTGTGGGTATTAATATGTTTGTGCATTTTACGCGGTTTGACTGGTGTGTGTGAGATGGAACGCAGCTTTTGCATTAAACCCTGTCATTTTTCTTTCTGAGTGTGACATTTTTCACGTGAAGCTCGCGTGAGCGTGCTGTCTGATTGACTCCGGTCAGCCGAACACATTTCTATCTCACGTTTGTTTGTCTTCATCCCAAGGGACACTGAGAGCAATACCGGTCTTCACACTCAAACACATGTGTCTATTTATGTCACTTCTATCGGTTTGTTTTTTTTCCTCTTATTTTATCTGTACTATCATCTTTCGTGAGAGATGTAATTTTAATCCACCAGTCCCTTTTCATTAAGCGAATACTGTTACAGTCTGGACACATGGCGTCTGATGGGAGTGTATCATTTCTCAGATTAAAGGGCCAACGGAGGAGGGAACTGCGCCTCCATGGCGGACATCAAAAACTTCTTGTATGCTTGGTGCGGAAAAAAGAAGCTCACTCCCAGCTATGACATCCGAGCAGCAGGAAACAAGAACAGGCAGAAGTTTCTGTGTGAGGTCAGTGAACCGATTGCTCTTCCCATTCCAGTGAGTGGCGACTTTTCTAACTCCGTGCCTCCCCTCTGTGTAGGTCCGAGTCGACAGCTTCAACTACACCGGGATGGGAAACTCCACCAACAAGAAGGATGCTCAGACCAACGCTGCCAGGGACTTTGTTAATTATCTGGTTCGAGTAGGGCAAATTAATGCAGCCGAGGTTCCTGCTCATGGGGTCAGCATGTCATTTTGGTTTTTCTTCTTTTTTGGGGGGGGGGGGAATTGTAGAGATGGATGAAGATTTAATGACTTTAGAATCCATTCAGATGTAGGGCTTCACTTGTCCTGCACACAGAAATGCAAAAATGCATTATTTCACCTCAGACACAACACATGAATAGAAACCCTTCCATTTCGTCAAAAAAACAACAACAATAAATCATGAATGCGGCCATCAAGAAAAACAATCAGATGGCACAGCAGTATCTCTGTCAGATAGCTCCTTGGTGCAAGCTTTTCATATACGACCAAGTAAATATTCGGTTTTAACCATATTGTTTGATGTTCATGTAATTATCTGCTGAATCTATTCAGTAAGATGGGACTTTATTGTTCCTATATTGAATTCTTGTGCCCTTGATTGCTTGGGAATAATACCCATTTTTGTCGATCAAAAAATAATCGATTCAAGTCATTTTACTAGGTGCTGCCACTCTCATCAATACATACTTACCGAGTCGTGACACTGTGGCTCCAGCTGATATTCAGGAATGTGTCCTATACAGGTGAGCGCTCCCGATGCAGACGCACCTGATGCTGGAGCAGATAACGGCAGTTTTGGAAACCTCCCTTCACATGGTCCTCTACCTCCTCACCTTGTAGTGAAAGCTGAGCAAGGTGATGGGAGGATTACGCCTGTCACACATGAAAACGCAAAGTCTGGTCTGACTTGAGAGGAGCAGTGACTGATCTCTCATTCACATTCATTAATATGTCAACAATCTTTGTTTTTCAGAGGAGGCAGGCAGCAGTGGCCCAGTCCCTGGAGTGACGGGACTTGGTTATTCAGGAGGAGGAGGAGGAGGAGGAGTTGGTGGTGGAGGAGGAGGAGCTCAATGGGACCGAGGAGCCAACCTAAAGGAGTACTACACCAAGAGGGATGAGCAAGAAGCACAGGCAGTGAGAAACGCAGCTCACCACTCGTTCCTAACATGCTGGGCTAAAAGGCATTTACTCCCAACTTTTCTAACACATGTAACCGGGACCCATTTAATGTAAGATTACCAAGTGTAATCTTTCTGAAACAGCTTCTTGAATGTCCCGAATATTAATTGAATTAAATTATACAACATTTCCAATGAGAACAGTAGCAGAAAATTATCAAGAAGCTGTGATGAAAGTATTTCTCTGAGGTGAAAGATAACCATTTAATGATAAGTGTTTTTTGTACAATACTTTTGATCAAATGTGGCTCAAAGTGCTGCATCCGTGATGGCCCCCTGTACTTTGTCCGAATGTTGTTTACAGACTCTGGAGTCAGAAGAGGTGGATCTGAATGCTAATCTCCACGGTAACTGGACTCTGGAGAACGCAAAAGCCCGTCTTAACCAGTTCTTCCAAAAGGAGAAAACAACGGCTGAGTATAAGTACAGCCAAGTGGGACCGGACCACAACAGGTCAGAGGCTTTTGTACTGGCTGTAAATCTTCAGCCAGATCCAGTCTGACGTTTTTCAGCTTTTGCAGTTAGGACTGTAGTCCACAAACAACCACTAACCCGCATCGTGGCGTCTGCATTTACAATGCCTTCATCTGTGTCTAATCCTTATAATATAGTATGTATAGTCTTCCTCTGATAGAGAAGAAAGGAGGAGCATTTTGGTGTAGGTGACTGATTATGATCTGATCTGACTTTTATCATGGAAGTCGCTGCATGGACTCGGGGACGCTTTTAAAACTATTGACTATCGACTATAGATCCTCACTGCAGTGGTCAATACAAATTAAACTCAACCGTGCATTGACCCGCAGAGGAATTCAACCTGCTGGTGTCTTTGCCAAAATAAAATGTGACTTGCACATGTGTGAAGGCAGAATATTGTTGATCAATATGCACATGATATCCACATATCCTGGTGCTATCCACACCAGAAGATACTACAAACCACGTTTTGAGCATATTCCAACAGTATGTTGTGCATCGTTAAAAGTCTGCTAAACTGATCTGCCCGCTGTCGTCGTGTGTCGCCTACAGACTGAATTGGCTGTAAAGTGAAATAAGAATAAAACACAGTATTTACTTACCAGATGGCCAGTTATAAAAGTCAAGATGGCAAAAATCTTTTTATTTTTGCGGTTGTCTAACACAGTACAATATTGAAAACACTGCTATCTAAAGGTTTTTTTAATTTTATTTATTTTTTTAATAGAAATTTGTTGACGCTTTTATTACAGGCTTGATCCTTCTGAAAAGATCACTTGAACATAGTTGGGTAACTTGTATCGGTTCACATATGGAAAACATTTTACACTGAAAAAAATATCAGTCCGATCTGGACTCTGTAGTGTAGGAAGAACAACTATTATGTTCATTAAAATGCAGGAAGTTCTGATACTGCTTGCCATACATTTTCTGTTTTATGAAGTCTTGATTTAGATTTTAATTCTCTTCACTGTGACATTGACGCGGACCTGTTCCTAAGGGCATCACACACCGGCTGTGTCATTCTTCCAGTGTATTTCCTGTCATCCTTCTTTCACCTCTTTTCTGCGACTCCCGTCCTGCCCCTGGTCTTACTGTGACACAGCTGGTGTGTGTCGCACCGCACAGTTGTAGTTGAAGTCTCACACTTGGTGTTGGGGATGTGGCTGTATGTTTTTCTGCTGGACTGACATAAACCAAGAGACCTCCGGAGTGTGTCGGCTACACCCGAGAGCTCTCACTGATCTACCGAAGCACAGAAAGAGTGAATCCAGCCAAGTCTCCTTAAAATGACAATCATTTGAACGGCCAAGTTTAAAAAGAGCTGATTAAGCAATCACAGTAACGTAAGCGTTCCACTGGTGTACGTTTGACTTGAATTTAACCCGATGGCTCCAGCCTGCTCAATCTTGTAAATCTCGCATCTTGTCTGTCCAAAAAGAAAATGACGGATGGTATAGTAAACTCTGGCAGCTTGAGTTTAATTACTAACCAAGCAACAAGCTGACCAAATTCATAGGACAAGCATTGTAATAGTCTTAGAAGCAGATGCAGATACCAATATTTTTACAAGACCGCCACCCAGTTTACAAACAAGTCCTTCTGTTACTTTCACACACTGCTGGTGAAGCCAAGATTCAGGCGGTGCATTCAGGCTCCGTCAGGTAGCATGTCGGTGGCGCCAGAACTCACAACTACACTGAAGGAAGACATGGGGCAGCATTTAGGTGCACTAAAGTTGTCCCATGGGTGCAGCTCAAGGGGCTCAGTGGAGTCTGGTTGTGATTTCTGGTCTCGCTGTTCACCGCAGGGGCAGAAAGTGGCTGAGGGAGAATCCAGGGTCAAAGCTGTTGATTGGTGTGTAAAAAAAAAAAAAGCTCAAAAGTCCGGCAGAAAAACATACAGGTTTCTTCCTGCCATCACAGCAGGTGAGTGCAGCACTTCCAAGTGGAAAACGTCACTTTTGTTTTTGGTGGACGCAGAGAGTGACACTGTGTTTTGTATCCGCAGGAGCTTCATCGCCGAGATGCAGCTGTTTGTGAAACAGCTCGGCAGAAGTAAGAATATACGGCGCGTAACTGCTGTTATGTTGATGTTAAGTTGGAGTCTCTGATCAGGAGCAACTTTGAGTGTCACTAAAGGTAAAGGACGGTATAGTCAGCTGTGTGTGTACGTGTGTGTGTACGTGTACGTGTGCGCGCAGGGATCACCGGTCGGGAGCACGGCTCCAACAAGAAACTGGCCGCACAGTCCTGCGCTCTGTCTCTGGTCCGACAGCTATACCACCTGGGAGTCATCGAGCCCTACTCTGGAATCACCAAGAAGAAAGAAGGAGAAACTGTATGTTGTGAGAAACACAAATTTTCAGCTTTTTAAGCATTCTAACGACAGTTTGTTCATTTTGAAAACTTGTGGTATTATTGCTGGTGCACAACAAGAACAGAAGGGAAAATTTGCTCTTGTTGTCCGTTTACTTTGGCTCATGTTTATTCTTTGATCTAACTTCCACAACAGTCCAATGTTTTAGCACTAAATGCAACACAAGGCATGTTGGATTACCGTGGGGAGTTTTTTTTTTTTTTGTTTTTTTACCAGCTCACAAACACACCCACGGCTATAAAATATATAAATGAGTCACAACGGCTTTCCTTCATAGTTAATAGTTAAGAAAATATCAAGAGGCGACAAAGAAACTCCTCGAGAAAAGCTGCTGTAACTGTGCCACTAAGTATTTTTTATAACGTTATAGTATTAAGACAGTGTATTTCGATTGTAACAACTAAGAGCAGATTATTGCTTCTCCCATATTCCAGTACCGTGGCTTCAGCATGGCCACTATCACCAATGTTTCAGGATCTTCTTGTGACACCATGAGGGCCTTCATTAAAACCACTAAGAGGGATTTTCCACCAAAAAAGAACCAGCTGCTAGTTCTTAAATGAGCACCGCCGAAGAACCGGTTGTTGTTCTATTGTCAACTGAGCCAAGTGAGCCACGTCATTGCTTCACTCCAAAACGTCGTACGCCACTTATTTCACCAATGTAGCACTCCTATAGGAACAGTTTCAGACGCAGTGCAAAACTGAGAAACTGACAATAGTTTTGCCTGCCTGATGGGGAAGGGGTTTGTGACTTTCTTGTCGGTTGCTTTGTGTCCAGTTGGAGGCGTTTGACGTCAATGTGTCTCCGGACCTCCAGCAGCAGCTGGGCTCTGTGGTCCAGGAGCTTGGAGTTCATATCGCTCCACCTGTGAGTCATACGGCGATCGTCACACAGTAACACACCTGTCCCTCGCGCACCAGTGGGAGATTGGCGGCATGAAAGACCCTGTAAAACAGTTGATTTTGCATGTATTACTACATATTATTACAGATTAAACCTTTTTTAATGTAGCCCAGCAAGTTTAAGTCAATTTCTGAAGCCAGCATTGCTGTTGGAGTACAAGAAACAGCCACAAAGCTGCACAGACAGGACAGTCTTGAGCAGCAGGGTATAGAAACTCATCATTCAACATTTCTTCTTTGAACACGCAGAACTGAATTACAGTGTTCTTGCAGATCTTTTCCCCCTTTATGCAGAGGATGTCAATCTGTCAGAGGTGCTCGAAAGTGTGTTCCCCACATGAGATTTAATTGGTGTTAATGAACAGTCCAACACAAAATTTGTGTCGTCCAGCCCGCAGACCCCAGCTTCCCCGTGTCCCTGGTTCAGGGAAAAATGGCGACTTTCGAGCCGTCCCAGCGTCAGAGCACAGCCGGTGTTGTCCCGTGGTCACCGCCACAGGTCAACTGGAACCCCTGGACCAGCAGCAACATCGACGAAGGACCACTGGCCTTTGTGAGTAACTAAAAAAACAGACGTGGAGCATCCTTAATTTTCAGAACTAAAATCTATAGATATGGTTTAATTTCACATTTTTATTTGCCACCACAATTCTGAAAATCCTATAAAATGCTTGGTTCTTTTTCCATTTCCAGAATTAAATGACCACAATATAGCTTTTTGTTTGATTTTTTTGATTGTTGTTTACAATAAAAGTAGCTGGAGTAAATAAAGTAGTCAAAATGAAACTACTGATGGCTGTTATAACAACTGACTTTGACCTTGATATTGTCTAGTCATCTCTACTTTATTCAAAGAAAACTAGGTTGAAGATGTTAAATCCTCCATTTTCGCCCTTACAGTGCACCCCTGAGCAGATCAGCAACGACCTGCAGAACGAGCTGATGTACCAACTTGACCACGACACCAATCTGCAGGGGGTCAGTGCGGCGCCTCTCTCACAACACTTGCGTTCCTCTGCTTTGTTCACTGTGCCACTGAGTGTTCACTGCAGATGTCCGTTCACTCAGATTCTGTCGGAGCGCGAGCAGCTGCCCGTCAAACACTTTGAGAAGGAGATCATGGCGGCCGTGGACAACAACCCTGTGGTGATCATCCGAGGAGCGACAGGCTGCGGTAAAACAACTCAGGTCCCGCAGTACATCCTGGACCGCTTCGTCAAGGGAGGCCGAGCGGCCGATTGTAACATCGTGGTCACCCAGGTAAAGTGTATAATTTACAGAGAAAATTTTTAATTAAACGTTTCCTATCTGCCCTTTGGTTGCTGCTACTTAGTGAGATTGTCAGACATAGCGCAATGCTGGGATCCAGAACTGAACAGCTGATTGCAGCTAAATGCTGATGTAGAAACTGACTTTATAAAGTTGAGTTTGGGAAAATAAAACCAATCCCCCTGGCAGTTCAATATTTTTAATGCAAAAATGTTCTGGTAAATTTAGTTTAATGTGTATGTTTTTCACAATCTCCTCACTTCTTTTTCTCTGAAATAAAGAGAAATCTTAGGGGGAAAGAGGTTAACATCTTTGGTTTTTGTAGCTCATTCTTTCTGTTTTATTTGTTTATTTTTATAAACCTGAGAAGATGATATATAATGATTATTATTGGTAAAGACCTTCATTCTCTCTGCAGCCCAGACGGATCAGTGCGGTCTCTGTGGCCGAGCGCGTCGCCTATGAGAGAGGAGAAGATGTGGGGAAAAGCTGCGGCTACAGCGTCCGCTTCGAGTCTGTCCTCCCTCGACCCCACGCCAGTGTCCTTTTCTGCACTGTCGGTACGTTTACAAACACGCCCTGGGCTGCAGCCCAGCATGAAAATTGTTTGAGTTGAATGAAGGATTTTATTTTAAACAAAATATTCAAAAAAAAAAAAAAAAGAAAAACATTTCAAAAGGTTAAAACAACACAAAATAAATATTGTCAAATTTTCTCAAAGATATGATGTAAAACCAAATAATTATCAAATGATAAGTTAGAAAAATAAATATATTGAGGGTTGGGTTGGGGGGGGGCTCTGTAATATCTCCCTGATGGCTTGGCACTTGTGGTTTTTTGCGTCACAGGTGTTCTTCTGCGAAAGCTTGAAGCAGGAATCAGGGGCATCAGTCATGTGATCGTTGATGAGATCCATGAGCGAGACATCAACGTGAGTTCATTCAACAACTCTTGAAACCTCGCAAGCTTTTAAAACAAGTCCCAGCGGGGGCCGCTGCAGCCATGTTCACCTGTTTTTGCATGTTTTTTCACAGACCGACTTCCTGATGGTGGTCCTCAGAGATGTGGTCCAGGCTTTCCCAGAGGTCCGCATCATCCTCATGTCGGCCACCATCGACACCACCATGTTCGGAGAGTACTTCTTCAACTGCCCCATCATAGAGGTGTTCGGACGCACCTTTCCCGTTCAAGGTGAGCTCAAACCAAAGCCAGAATCTTGCGTCAGTCCAGTACACTCAGGGAGGGGCAATTCTGTGGAAGAGCACACAGACACTAGAGTTACCAACTGAGATCACCAACATAGTGGCCTTTAGTCTGGTATCTGAAGTCAAGTTGAGTCCACAGCAGGAAGAGAACGTGGTCATATCCTCAGAAAACCATTTCTTTCTTTTCAGAATATTTCCTGGAGGACTGCATCCAAATGACCAACTTTGTCCCTCCACCGATGGACCGTAAGAAGAAAGACAAAGACGAGGAGGGAGGAGATGATGACGTAAGAAACTTATTTTATGGGCCGCAGGGTGTGGGGGGGCTCTAAATTATCAGCAATGTATCCCTTCTCTGCATTTCGTGTTTTAATTGAAGCACAAAAGTTCACCTCTCGGCTTGGCCTGTGTCTTTCCCTCTGCAGACCAACTGTAACCTCATTTGTGGGCCGGACTACACGGCTGACACGAAGCGCTCCATGGCTCAGATCAACGAGAAGGAGACATCCTTCGAGTTGGTGGAGGCTCTGCTGAAGTACATTGAGACTTTGCAGGTCGCCGGAGCCGTGCTCATCTTCCTGCCTGGCTGGAATCTCATCTACTCCATGCAGAGGCACCTGGAGACCAACCCACACTTTTGTAAGCAGCGTTAATGAACCATGATGTTCTAGCATGTCATGTCCTGAGTTCATGAGGTATCCAAAGAGCCACGTTGGTTTGAATGGCAGACCTCAGGAAAGCCTGCATTTAAAAAATGTTTAATCACTTTATGTCATCTGTATTCGCTGGTTGGCTACTGATTATACTTCACACATTTTCAGAAGTATTGGAACCACTGGTGTGGGACTGTGTGTGTTTAGCTCTCTCATCGCAAACCTGCTTGTTGAACATAAAAGCTGAATTTTTTAATGAACTTCTGTTTCATCTGTCAGCGAGTAACCGGTACAAGGTTTTGCCACTCCACTCTCAAATCCCCCGGGAAGAGCAGAGGAGGGTGTTTGAACCAGTTCCTGATGACATCACGAAGGTCAGTGCTATGAAGGCTCTGAAGGAGCGTCTATGTAGTGTTGTCTTCATTCCTGAGATTTTTCTTTTTTTTTCACTGAGCTAGTTAAACGGCCTTCTGGTGTTTCAGGTGATTCTGTCCACAAACATCGCAGAGACGAGCATCACCATCAACGATGTGGTCTATGTCATCGACTCTTGCAAGTAAGTGTGAAACCCGCTGCTAACTGGGGCGTCTGTGAGCAGGCCTCCTCTGATTGAACCTTGCTGTTTCTCAGGCAGAAGGTGAAGCTCTTCACTTCCCACAACAATATGACCAACTACGCCACCGTCTGGGCTTCCAAAACCAACTTGGAACAAAGGAAAGGTCGAGCCGGTCGAGTCCGACCGGGCTTTTGCTTCCACCTGTGCAGCCACGCCCGATTCGAGAGGTACGACCAGCCGTCAGAAGATGCCGACTCCTTTCAGACTTGGGAGCTCCATTGGGGTGTTAAAGAGTACGCGTTTGTCCTTGCAGGCTAGAGACTCACATGACTCCTGAGATCTTCAGGACTCCGCTGCACGAAGTGGCCCTGAGCATCAAGTTGCTGAGACTCGGAGCCATCGGACATTTCCTGTCCAAGGCAATCGAGCCACCGCCGCTGGACGCAGTTATCGAGGCTGAACACACTCTGAGAGGTAATGCTGGCACTTTGCTTCACTTTATTTGACCTTTTTATGTTTTTTTATTGTCTCAACAGCCTTCAACAAACACAAGGTTTCAGGATCTGAAATGACGTATAAGCCTTGATCTGATTGTGGCTCTGTGTTTATTTCAGAGCTGGACGCCCTTGACACCAACGATGAGCTGACCCCCCTTGGACGGATTCTGGCTAAGATGCCCATCGAACCTCGTCTGGGCAAGATGATGATCATGGGATGCATCTTCCAGTTAGCTTGTCCTTCTTGCATCCACTTGCTGAATGATTCCATAACCGCCGCCTGTTTCCTTTACAAAATCCATCTAATTCGTCTTTTCTATGTGTAGTGTTGGTGATGCCATGTGCACCATTTCCGCTGCCTCCTGCTTCCCTGAGCCCTTCATTAGCGAAGGGAGGCGCCTCGGCTTCGTCCACAGAAACTTTGCTGGCAACCGATTCTCTGATCACGTGGCACTGCTGTCTGTCTTCCAGGCGTGGGATGATGTCAGGTAGGTGGAGCAAGGTCTCTGTCAATCCTCTGGTAGATAACTGCCTACTAATTTGCTCAAGGACACATTGAACTGTATGTTATAACAGTTCTTTCACATTTGTAAGGTACATTTCGGTGACGGGTAAAACCTGATAAACCATGGATAAATCTGTGTAGGAGCATGATGTGATCTGTTGATCTCTTTTCATTGTATTAAAAAGGATTATTCAAACTGAGCTCTTTCTGTCCTCATAGCTCAAAAAAAAAAGTAGACGGGCCTTCTCAACTATTACTCCTTTATCTTCATGCTCAGAATCAATGGTGAGGAGGCAGAGAATCGCTTCTGTGAGCACAAACGTCTCAACATGTCCACTCTGAGGATGACCTGGGAGGCCAAAGTCCAACTGAAAGAAATCCTGATCAACACTGGATTCCCTGAAGGTATCTATAAAGCCCAGTTTCCACCGCATAAAAAGTGCAGGGATGGAACAGAGCAGTACGGCAAAGCGTACCCAGAGCCAAATCTGTTGCGCGTTTCCACCGCAGAAAGTACGGTTCAAATGTAGGCGGGGTTGTGAGCTCTGCAGATATGCAACGTTGCAACAGTTGTCTCAGCCGGGGGCGGCAGATCTGGACCTTATGAATCCTCTGTTGTTGTTTCCATCCTCCGCTTTGCACTAGTTGTTAACTTTTTTTTTTTTTCAATCACGTAGCTGCAGCTGCAACTTCCGTGTTTATTCCAAGAGAGTGAGCGCCGGCCGGCCCCGGTGTTGTGGCCCCGGCTAAGTACACCGGAGCGCGGTCGACTCCGGTCCCGTGGCGCAACACGTGGCATCACCGGCAACGTGACAGCCGAAACTTCCGCGTTGGGGCAGAGAGTGCGGCTGCGATGTGATCGGAGCAGCTCTGGGCCCGAGTCCTGGTCTCCATTCCTGCCTCGCTTCTGCTCTTTCAGGACCAACGTGAAAGTTGTGCCGCAAAAAAATAAAAAAAATAGTGCGAAGCTGAATATGTTGACAACAGAAGATTCATACAGCCGACATATTAAAATATTGAGGGCGTGTAGTAAATCACTGACCAATCAGCAGACTGCCCCTCAAAATCAGACCCATTCAGTTGTCCTGAATACCCTAACGGACGGGTGACAGAAAAGCGTCAATCTTTGGAGCGGTTATTTCGGTACCATCCACAATTCTTGCGGTGGAAACCTGAGCCCGGTTGTATCATCTTCTTCTTGTTTTCTGTTAGAGTGTCTGCTGACGCAGATGTTCAACAATGTGGGACCCGACAACAACCTGGACTTGGTGGTTTCCTTGCTGACCTTCGGCTTATACCCGAACGTCTGTTACCACAAAGAAAAGAGGAAGATCTTGACCACAGAGGGACGCAACGCTCTCATTCACAAATCCTCTGTTAACTGCCCCTTCAGCAGCCACGATATGACCTACCCGTCCCCGTTCTTTGTGTTCAGCGAGAAGGTACAAGCTATTCATCCCACACAGTCACTTTTCATCATTTTATGCTTTTTATTCGATTTTTCTGTCTCATTCTTCTTCACTCGTTGTGTTCAGATCCGAACTAGGGCAATCTCGGCTAAAGGTATGACTCTGGCAAGCCCGCTGCAGCTGCTACTGTTCGCCTGCAAGAAGATCAGCTCCAACGGAGACATCGTCGAGCTTGATGACTGGTGAGCTGCAGGATTCTCATCATTGAGTTTTTTTAGAAGCTTGAAATTGGTGAAATTGAGTAGAAATTTATCATCTCTCACATTGAATGACCACAGGATCAAACTGAGGATCTCTCATGAGGTGGCGGGGGGTGTGGCAGCTCTGCGGGCGGCCCTGGAGGCTCTGGTGGTTGAGGTGACTAAAGACCCGGAGTACATCAGACAGATGGACAAAACTAACGAACGACTCCTGAACGTCATCAGATACGTGTCCAAGCCATCGGCTTGTGGACTGAACCTGATGGTCAGCAACCAGAGGTACTGTTTCAATTCTGATAGAGAGAACCTCTGGAAACCGTCTGAAAATTAGTCCCTGTCTGATTTAATATGATAAACTCTTGTGTTTCCCTTCAGGATGGGAGACGGGCCACGACCTCCGAAGATGGGACGCTTTGATGGAGGCGGAGGAGGTGGTGGCTACAGAGGAGGATATGGAGGCTACAGAGGAGGGGGTGGAGGATACAGAGGCGGCGGAGGATATGGAGGAGGCGGTGGTTACAGAGGAGGCTATAGAGGAGGGGGAGGAGGATACGGAGGAGGAGGAGGGTACGGAGGGGGAGGAGGAGGAGGATACGGAGGGGGAGGAGGAGGAGGATACGGAGGAGGGGGAGGAGGAGGATACAGAGGAGGGGGAGGAGGAGGAGGAGGAGGAGGAGGAGGGGGAGGAGGATACAGAGGTGGAGGGTATTAACGTCCTGACAACACAACTAAACATGTTCTTTATAAATGTGGGCATCTTTTTCAGTTCAGTTCTAGTGATACGTTTTCCTTGTGTGGAAATTGAATTGTGACGACAGGACAGCAGTGAGAAATAATCCTGAGCAGCTGAAATCTCTCTGGGGCGTTTTGCATGTATAGTCTGTATTGTTTATGGAAAACTGATATTGGCATTCCTAATAAAGTCTGATCATTCATGGCAATATAAATGCCAAATGATCCAGAACGTCTAATTTTGTGAACTGGCTGGTCAGAAGATGGCGCCGGAGCCCTGAGGAGTCGGGGCTTGGTAGCGATCTCACCAATTACTGATTAACACCAGAGTGACTGACATAAAATTAAACTAATCAGCATAATTTCATGTCCGAGACTTAGTGCTTTTTAAAACGCCCCTGGCTCAGAGACTGACTTAAAGTCTGTTCTGGTTTCTTGTGTGTTTCTATGAGATGTTGAGATGAGAACAACAAGCAGTGAGTCTCTGATTAGTAACTCTCTCACATCTCTTCTATTTTACCAGTTTGAAAGAAGAAATTTAGCTGAAAAGCTGCAGGTCAGGTTGAACTTTCTCCATCCATCCATTTTCTTCCGCTTAGCCGGGGCCGGGTCGCGGGGGCAGCAGTCTAAGCAAGGAAGCCCAGACTTCCCTCGCCCCAGACACTTCCTCCGGCTCTTCCGATGGGACCCCAAGGCGTACCCAGGCCAGCCGAGAGACATAGTCTCTCCAGCGTGTCGTAGGTCTGCCCCGAGGCCTCCTACCAGAGGGACATGCCCGGAACACGTCCCGAGGGACAGATGCCCGAGCCACCTCAGCTGGCTCCTTTCGATGTGGAGGAGCAGCGGCTCTACTCCGAGCTCCTCCCTGGTGACTGAGCTCCTCACCCTATCTCTAAGGGTGCTCCCAGCCACCCTACGGAGGAAACTCATTTCAGCCACTTGTATCCGGGATCTCGTTCTTTCGGTCATGACCCAAAGCTCATGACCATAGGTGAGGGTAGGAACGAAGATCGACTGGTAAATCGAGAGCCTTGCCTTTTGGCTTAGCTCCTTCTTCACTACGACGGACCGATACAGCGACTTCATAACTACAGACGCTGCACCGATCTGTCTGTCGATCTCACGCTCCATCTTCCCCCCACCCGTGAACAAGACCCCGAGATACTTGAACTCCTCCACTTGGGACAAGGGCTCTCCACTGACCTGAAGGGGGCAAGCCACCTTTTTCCGGTAGAGAACCATGGCCTCGGATTTAGAGGTGCTGATCCTCATCCCAGTTGCGTCACACTCGGCTGCGAACCATGCCAGTGCACGCTGAAGGTCCAGGTTTGATGAAGCCACCAGGACCACATCGTCTGCTAAAAGCAGAGACGAGATCCTGTGGTCCCCAAACCAGACCCCCTCCGGTCCCTGGCTGTGCCCAGCAATTCTGTCCATAAAAGTTATGAACAGAACCGGTGACAAAGGAAAGCCCTGCCGGAAGACAACGTGCACTGGGAACAGGTCCGACTTACTGCCGGCAATGGGAACCAAACTCCTGCTCCGGGCGTACAGGGACCGGACAGCCCTTAACAAAGGGTCCTGGACTCCATACTCCCAGAGCACCCCCCACAGGACGTCCAGAGGGACACAGTCGAATGCCTGCTCCAGGTCCACAAAACACATGTGGACTGATTGGGCGAACTCCCATGAGCTCTCGAGCACAGAGCTGGTCCAGTGTTCCGCGACCTGGACAAAAACCGCATTGTTCCTCTTGGATCCGAGGTTCGACTAACGGCCGCATCCTCCTCTCCAGTACCCTGGAATAGACTTTCCCGGGGAGTCTGAGGAGTATAGTTATTTTTTTGAGGTTTCTTTCCAAGTATTCTAAAATGCTTTGAAAGAAATGCTGCTGCTGCTTCTGACTAATGAGCTGACAGCATACTCACACACAAGTATGACAATACAGAATCCCGCTTATCTCATTGATTGAGGTGCAGTTGCTCATGACCAAGATACCGGCAGACAACATACAAAGCAGCATGGTGACAGACTCTGATAGTACACCTTCGACCAGCAATGCTCCTCCGAAAAAACTAAAAGGCTGCAGAAATACAGGGAGGAATGAGAAGAAGTCAACATCTGGGAGGAAAAAGTGCGTGATAACACTTAGAAAGCGCACTGCATTCTGTGCCGACACTCTTTTTGATCCGCCTGCTGTCTGCATCTGGGAAGATTTCCTATAATGACATGGAGAAGATCATTGAACAGCTTTGCCTGTTTGGCATGCAAGAATGAAACAAGTGCCAGGATAGTGATGAACCATGTTTAGTATATTTGATAGTTAGAAACAAATAAATACAATTGATATATACAATAAATACATAATCACAAACTTACATTACAGTATACACACAAATATGCATTCTTCTATACAACATTTTACAAATTCAAACAGTTCATATACTTTATATGGATGGAACAATGAATAATAAAGTAAATTATACAGGTAATCAAAATACTATACAAAATTATAATAACCAATATGATTATTTTCCTTTTATTCACCACATTAAATTACCTCTGTGCCACTTATGACTCAGGTCAACGTCTAATCTCTATTGGCAGAATAAACATCTCTATGGCTGAGCTTCATGAGGAGTGTGTGACTGCAAACAGCCTCCTGGAGAACCTCACAACAGTACCTGCACTACAGAACCTCACTACAGAACTGCACTGCAAAACCTCAGGAGACGGAAACAATCCAAGAGAACAGCAGAGAGGTTCCAGTTCCTCCCCAACATCCAGGCTGTTGTGTCCTTTGCCCTCAGCATCCAGCTGATACTGTGTTTGTGGAGAGAATTCCTTCTTACATGAAGAATAAGTGGACTGATGTGTGTAACAAGTGTTCTGCTGAATTAATTAGAAGTGAGCTCATTGTAAGCCTTAAATGATGAAATGTCTTGCTCAGCATTTTACGCAGAGAAAGAAAAAGAAAAAGAAAGAAGCTTAAGCCAGTCATCTTATTTCTCACAAGTCTCTTGTGATTTTAAAACAGTCGCCTAACAACAGTAACCAGGTGACTTTGATGTGAAAACAGGGTCACATCAAAGCGTGACTAGATGACTTTGATGTGACAACACAAAAGAAGAAAGATTTTATGTTTGGTGTAGTCACAGAACAGCGTTTACCTCTCAGACAGCGTTATAGTATCCCTGTTTATACGCAGAAATTGCTGAATCTCATTTAACCAGATTACACTCAAACCCCAGTATAAACAGATTTTGTTCCAGCCATAGGTAGTGTGAAACAGATTCTGTCCAGACTATCACCCATATTTAAAGAAAAGATGCCCAAACATAATACATCAACACAGTCCACACTACAAATGGAAGCGGAGCTTCTCAGAAGGCATAATGGTTATCTCGAAGATAGCATCCTGAATCTGGTAACTAACCAAAGACAAAACAGCACGTTTATCGAGCAAAGGGAAAAAACAAGACGGGCCCTGATGTCCATGGTGGAAGATGAAACAGTGAAACATTGTAAAGCCAGACAACGTAATCTAATGTTCGAGGAACTTATGTTCAAAAAGGAGGAAATTAAAACTCTCAAAGCCTCTGTGAGCTCTCTGGAGCTCCAGATAGATAACATAAAGGAAAACATTTCTATGATTAGAAATAGAGGGAAAGTGGCTGACTCATTGCTAAGCGACAAACAAAAAGAAGATATGTTACATGAGTCAGTCAGAGAGAAACTTGTTGAAGTGCAGCAACAATCTGAATGCCTTCAGGCAGCCTTTGATAAAAGACATCAGGACGCAATACAGTGTGAGAAGAAAGCAAGAGTTGAGCTTTTCATGGCAAAACAAGAGATAAGAAAATTAATGACAGATCACATGACCGAGGTGGATGCTCTGACACAACAGCTGAACCTGGAAATGGATAAAAAGCTAAGTTTCCAAAATAAGGTGACACCATTGGAGGGTAAGATATTACAATTAGAACAAGAAATTATCAAGCAAAATGAGAAGATCAAAAACATCGAGCCTAAATGTGTGATAAACAAAAAAGCATTAGAAAAAATTATCGAGCAAGGAGTGAAGGAAAGCTCTGCTTTAAGTAATATGTTAAATCAAAAAGATACTATGATGAAGAAAGATGCTAAATTTGAACATGACAAGAAAAACCCCAAAATCATACAGAAGGAAAGTTCTGAAAAAGGCAGAAGAATAGTTGAACTCACACATCATATCGATGTGCAACAAAACACAATCAGTGCTCTTCAAAATGAAGTAAAAATACTGAAATCCAAACTCACACAGACAAAGGATGTAGAGGTTCAAACCGTCACAGATGATGACATTGAATTGCTGAGGCACAAAGCATATAAACAAAAAAAGGAAATTATCCAACTGAAAGAAACATGTTCTGAGATCGAAATTGCATTGTGTAGATTTCAAGGGGATTTACAAGCATGTGTCGATGTCAAACATGACCCAAGAGAGTTTGATCGCTTATTTCTTCAGATGAAAAGATTGTTCCTTCAAAACAAAGAGCCACCGGGAAAAAGACTGGATGACATAGAGAACTTGAGATTGGAACTTGTCAGACTAAGTGATGGACACTCTGACAAGCAGTTGGAGATGATTCGCAAACAATTCGAGACAGAAAAGAAATCTTTGAACCTGGAAATCTGTATTTTAGAACGTCGCATAGAAGAACTGACAGCGATCATGCCTCGTATTCTCAGATGTCAACAAGCAACAGCAAAAGAGCTGAAGGAGACAAAAATCTTACTTGAGAAAGCAAGAAAGAAAAGCGGAAGGAAATGGAAAGTTTAGATTTGGAAGAAGCCATTATCAATGGAATAGTTGCAGCAGAGGAAGTGGAACTACAAATCATGAGGACGGGTTCCAAAATCAAATAAGTTCAGATTTTGAATTATTTTAAAGAACTGAGTACTTACTATTTAAGAGTTCTCACCAACCTGCTAATTTTATGGGCTGCACGGTGGCGCAGTAGTTGGCGCTCTTGCCTTGTGGGTTCAAGTATGTCACGGATTTGAAGGTGGAACCCAAACGCAGACTCAGCCAGTTCCGAAAGGAAAACTCGGAAGGCACGGGGGCCCAAAGGGAAACTCGGGAACAGGGACTGACAGGTCAGGGAACACGGGAAACTAGAGACAGGGGAAACTCGGGAAACTACGGACTGGGGGGAACAAGGGAAACTAGACTGGGGGGAACACGGGAAACTATGGACTGGGGGGAACAACAGGAAACTAGACTGGGGGGAACACGGGAAACTATGGACTGGAGGGAACACGGGAAACTACGGACTGAGGGAAACAAGGGAAACTAGACTGGGGGGGGAACACTGGAAACTACAGACTGGGGGGGGGGAACAGGTCAGATGGGAACAGGTCACTGGGGAACAGGCCGAACAGGAACAGGTCAGAAAGGGTCGCAAGGATTCTTGAGGCATATGTGTGGAACTGGTGACTCGGCTGGGTCCATAATGATCGGATCGTTCTCTCACGGATTTGAAGGTGGAACCCAAACGCAGACTCAGCCAGTTCCGTAAAAAACAGGTTTATTATAACAAAGTCCAGGGAACACGAGGAGACGCAGGGGACACAAGGGGGCGAGAGGAGTGACTAGATGACAAGAGGCGAGACATGTTGACAAGACGATACGACAAGAACAACAGCGGGAGAGGGGTTTAAATACACAAGGAAGGGGTGGACACAAGTGGACCATTGGTTAATTGGAAACACAAGGTGAGACACACAGAGACCTAACAAAGTATGGCACAGGACCTTTCTGTGTAGAGTTTGCATGTTCTCTCCGTGTGTATGGGTTTTCTCCGGGTGCTCCGGTTTCCTCCCACAGTCAAAAGTGCATGCATGTGAGGTTAATTGGTGACGCTAAAATGCCCCTAGGTGTGAATGTGAATGTTATCTCTAATAACAGGCTATACAACACAAGCCTTTAATGTTGCTGTTGTTAAACCTCTGCTTAGAATACCTAACCTTGACCCAGGTGTCTTAGCAAGTTACAGGCCAATATCCAACCTTCCCTTTATTTCTAAAATTCTAGAAAAAGTGATTGCAAGTCAGTTATGTGACCATTTAAGCAAAAATTACTTATTTGAGTCTTTCCAGTTAGGTTTTAGAGCTCATCATAGCACAGAGACAGCTCTGGTGAAAGTTACTAATGATCTTCTCGTAGCCTCAGACAAAGGACTGGTCTCTGTTCAGTTCCTGTTAGATCTCAGTGCTACATTTGATACTATTGATCATAACATCCTATTACATAGGCTAGAACACATCATCGGGCTTAAAGGTACAGCACAAAATTGGTTCAGATCATATTTATCAGACAGGTTCCACTTGTTCACGATAACCCTTCAGTCAAGACTGAAGTTAAACATGGAGTTCCACAGGGTTCTGTCTTAGGTCCTATACTTTTCACTTCATGCATGCTTCCTGTAGGGAATATTATTAAAAAACACTCCATTAACTTCCATTGTCATGCAGATGACACACAAATCTATTTATCTATGAAACCAGATCATAATAACCAACTTTCTAAACTAGAAACTTGTGTTGAAGACATAAAGGCTTGGATGAGTTGTAATTTCCTGCTTCTGAACTCGGATAAAACTGAAATTATTATATTTAGCCCAAAACAGCTGAGAGAGAAATAATAGAAAGATATAATAACACAAGATGGTTTTACTTTGACTTCCAGTACCACTGTGAGGAACCTGGGAGTTATTTTTGACCAGGATTTATCTTTCAACTCCCACATTAAACAAATCTGCAGGACCGCCTTTTTCCACCTACTGAATATTTCCAAAATTAGAAACATGCTGACTCAGTGATGTTGAAAAACTAATCCATGCATTTGTTACTTTGAGAGTAGATTATTGTAACTCCCTATTATCAGGGTGTCCAAATAACTGCTTAAAAAGTCTTCAATTGATTCAAAATGCTGCAGCTAGAGTCCTGACAAGATTTAGCATCAGAAATCACATCACTCCAATACTAACCTCTCTTCATTGGCTCCCTGTTAAATCTAGAATGGAATTTAAAATCCTTCGTTTAACTTATAAAGCTCTTAACAATCAGGCTCCATCATATCTTAATGAACTGTTAGTCCCATATCTCCCCAGAAGAACACTTCATTCTCAGAGTGCTGGCTTACTGGAGGTTCCTAGGTTTTCTAAAAGTAGAATGGAGGCAGAGCTTTCAGCTCTCAGGCTTCTCTTATGTGGAACCAGATCCCAGTTTCAGTTCGGGAGGCTGAAACAGTCTCTACTTTTAAGGCTAGACTAAAGACATTTCTAATTACTAAAGCTTACAGTTAGGGCTGCTTCAACCTTGTTTGTTTGTTTGTTTGTGATTCTTTATTTCATTCAAAAGTAAAAATAAAATAAAATAAAATAAAATAAAATAAAATAAAATAAAATAAAATAAAATAAAATAATAAAAATAAAATAAAAATAAATAAAAATAAATAAAAATAAATAAAAATAAAAATAAAAATAAAAATAAAAATAAAAATAAAAATAAAAATAAAAATAAAAATAAAAATAAACAGTCTTCATAGCAAAACTTCCAGTTCACATTTTGAGTGAAAAGGAGCAGAAAATAAGTAAGGAGCTCCTGCTGACACTTTGAATAAAGAACCCTTTGCATCGAGTCCATGCCCAGTCTTCATTCATCTTCCTGAAACCGTGCATCACCCGAGAAACATCGAAATTTCTCTGACACTGGGTGTTTTTAGGGATCTTGACAGGCTCTACATGTCAACATTGAGGAGAGTTGTGAAGCCCAGCGTACTCCGCATGATCAACGACAGTCATCTCAGGGAACTTGACCTAAAATCATCCAGCCTCTACCACTCACACCAGGACGCGGACCTGGGCACCTCATTCCAACAGCAGCTGGACGCCAGCACATTAGCGCCGGAGCTGAAGGATAGAATTTCCGCT
Organism: Lipophrys pholis; assembly: GCF_963383615.2. Classification (NCBI taxonomy): domain Eukaryota; kingdom Metazoa; phylum Chordata; class Actinopteri; order Blenniiformes; family Blenniidae; genus Lipophrys; species Lipophrys pholis. The sequence continues at coordinate 35,019,758 of NC_137635.1, read as the reverse complement.
CGTGCTGAAGTGCTGGTGCAGTATCAAATGCCTCTTACTGCCTCAATGGAAATGCTCAGCAAACTGGAGCTTTTTTGGCCGAAGCTGGTGATGTCAACGATAAATAGGCCAGGAGTAAAAGACTTGCCCGATGAGTTTTTCTCTCGTTCGGTGGACACTTTGGGGGACCGGTGGAGGAACATTGCATCAGCTGTCTTCTCAAGTGATCAGGCCATCGACGCCTTTTGGCTGGAAGTTGAGGCATTTCAAGATGCTGGGGGAAACCAGTGTTTCAAAGATTTAGCACTGGGTGTCATCAGATTACTCACTCTGCCAATTTCAAATGCCCACGTTGAGAGAGTGTTGACCCTGCTGAAGGATGACACCAGCAATCGCATGGGATTATGGCTCCTTTCCAGCCTCATACAGGTCATTTGTGATGTAAATAACAAAATATATGAGGCTTACACAACTTAAAAGTGCAAATTTTTGCGTACAGTTGGCATTATTACTAATCAGGGCCTGGTACAAGCATTCCAGAGGTTCATTTTGCAATTTATGTTGCCTATGGTTGATTTACGGCGCTCTTGTTGGTTGCAATTTACAAAAACCTACTTATCTATCATTTATATGTGGTTATTTGACACAGATATGAAGCTCTGGGTGTGTTTTCTTTTGCATGTGTTGTGATTTTGCAGGTTTGCACGGGTGTCTGGCAACTTCGTAGTTTGGGCTGTTTTTTATTGGAATGAGCGGGTTCTAAGATGTGATTGGGCAGGAAACTGTCAATCTGATCACTGGTCACTGATCAACACTGCGCACAGGTCTTTTTCACCAGATATCTCAGCAGAGAGGAGCGGCGATGTGTGATTTGTAGTTGAAGAAAACAATTTGTGACTTGTGTGGAAGAACTTCCCATCGATACAGGTGCACAAATATGTTTTTCACCAGATGTACTGCAACAATTGGAGGAAAAATATCAGCATGACAGTTTTTTTAATCTGTGAATTGTAAAACAGGATTTGTGCTCCTGTAATTAAGAATTTGTGACTTTGTAAGTGTGGTGTTGTATTTGTGGAAAGAATTCTACAGATACACAACTACAACTACAAATCCACTTTTACAAGTATACAAACCATTTTCACCAATAATAGCTGTGCACTGGGGTCTGCTCCGACCCTCTGCGATCGACCGCGCAATCTGTACGCGCCGACTGCTCATGCTCCAGAGCGACTGGACGCTTGTGCGAGGAGATCCTCCATCTCCCCATCTGAACAATCACAATTTAATTTGTTCCCGTGTTACACCCCGAGGAGGGAAGGAACATAGGAACACAGGGAAACAGTTTGGATTTTTACAATTTTTATTTACTTAATTTTCTTTTAATTTGCTCGTTGGTTTTAATTTAAAAAAAAGTGTTGAGCCTGAAAAGAAAGCGGTTTAAGTAAAAACCAGAACCCGACAAAACCCCATAACCACCCCGTGTCCTAAACTAATAAAATACCAAAAGAACAGGTACCTGGTGGGCTGGCAAAACAAAACAAACAGGTGCGGTGCCGGGCCAACCCTGTACAGGGCCATAGGAGCCGGTACCAACACCCAATCTAAGAAAAGAAAACCCCAACCTACTTCTGAAGGAGAAACAAAAAGCGAAAACAGGACCACCGGTCCCACCAGGGAAAAAGGATCGAACCTAACCCCAAATACGACGAAGGCGGAAGAGCTGAGGAGGGCAGCCGCCTGGCTGCGTGTCCGAACAGGAGTGAGCGAGAGAGGGAGCCATCAGCGCTTCAGACACCGCCTATTTATAGGCGGAGAGGCGGGCTTTAAAGAAGCCTACCAAAATAATAAATATCAAAAATACAGAAATAATCCCTCAAGAAAACTAATAAGGGAATATAGAGATAAATTTACCTCACGCAAAAAATATTACTTTATATATAAAAAACTAAATAAGGAAACAATCATCTTGACCTCTCAACAGAAGTAGAATAATAATAAATAGGAAAAACCTTCCCTAATACTAACATCCCGTCTGGCCTGTCTACCCCGTCACCTGTTCCCGTCTGGCCTGTCTACCCCGTCACCTGTTCCCGTCTGGCCTGTCTACCCCGTCACCTGTTCCAGTCTGGCCTGTCTACCCTGTCACCTGTTCCCGTCTGGCCTGTCTACCCTGTTACCTGTTCCAGTCTGGCCTGTCTTCCCCGTCACCTGTTCCCGTCTGGCCTCCCGAGTCTCTTTGTTCCCATGTTCCCCCCCGGTCCCGTGTTTCACCGAGTCCTGGTTGCCTTCTGTCCCCAGTCCTTTGGTACGGGTTGCCTGGTTTTTATGAAACTCTGAGTCTGCGCTTGGGTCCTCCACACACCATCTGCAATCCATGACATACATTTGCTGACATCTGTAGCAGAGGCTGTGGTAATAAAATAAGCATTTTTGTTTTACATAAAACTAAGCTCAAATGTTTTTAGCAACACTTGTCAAAATAAGCTGATTCAGCCCCCTGTAAAACCATCTGCATGTCCACGAGATGCACCTTGAAAAAGAAGAAAATACAAGTGTTAGTCCAAAATATTGCACTGAGAAAGGCTTTCTTTGTAATTTGGCTTGTCTGATTGTGTAATGGGAGAAATTTAATTGGATGCTTGGCTGTAACAGAGCTCTTCCTTCGGAATGGGATGCTTGGTTGGAGTTGGTGCTTCATCTCTCCCACAATCAGTTAGGATCCCACATTTGGCAGATCCATTCACCCAAACGCCAATATAAAGTTGGCCTTTGTCGCAGTAGTGCAATTTTCCATTCCCGTTCCTCTCGTTGTCTTGCCAGGAACCTTCATACCAGTTTCCATTTGCTGTAATGGAAGTATAGATTATTCCACAGTCAATCAAACTCACGAGAGAATCCATCCATCCATCCATTTTCTTCCGCTTATCCGTTTCCGGGTCGCGGGTCACATCGCACCGATTAGGAACCTTCCTGCAGGTGATGAGCCCATGGGAAACGAGAGAATCCATTCAATGTAAAGTGTTTTTTTTCTTACCGTATTGCATGATTCCCACTCCATGTTTTTTGGCATTCAGCCACTCTCCCTCATAGACGTCTCCATTTTCATAGTACATCCGTCCCCAGCCACTTTGTTGGCCCTCACTCCAGTTTCCCTCATAAACTGCAGATGTTTGGTAAAAGTATGTGCCATACCCCTGAGAAGAAGGAAACTCTGTCACAATGAAACTGCATGTAGTACAGGATGCTTTTTAAACATGTCAGATACATACATGCTTCTTATCATTTTCCCATTGGCCACAGTACGTCCTAGCATACGCCTTTGACCCGGGGACCAACACGCTATAGGTACCCCATCCATGACGCTTCCCAAATTTCCACTCTCCATCATACATGGCTTCAGGCTTCTTCCAAACCTGAATTCCTTTGCCTTAAAAACAAACGAGCAACAATTCCAGTTATAGAGATATGTTACGATTCACAACCCTCACAGGAGTTTAGATGATGCCTAACAGGCTCTCACCATGCTTCTGGTTGCTTTGCCACTCTCCAGTGTATTTATTCCCATTGGGGGCGAAGACTGTATGACGCAGTCCACATTTCTGAGTCTTGATATCCGACAATACTGAAGCTGGTGTTTTTTTCCTCGGTTTTAAAAATGGCATAATGATCAATGAAATTAAAAATGTTATGTATTAGAACTGGGTGATATATAAAAATATATGTTGTATCAAGATTTCCCTCAAATTCAATATCGTTTATATCGATGTAGCGTTTTGTGTTCAAAAAGTAGTTTTAAGAGTTAATAAGTGTCTGTTTGCCTAACTGCTTGTCACTTGCTCTCACAGACAATGATGTCTCAAGTTAGATGAAAGACACAAATAATAGTGAAGATCAAAGTGACACAACGTAACACAATGGCTCCGCCCCACCTGGCCGCACACAGGTATAATTTCAAGTTAGATCAAAGCGATCAGAAGATCAAAGTGATGTCACATGGCCCTGTCTCTTCCTGCTCATTTGTTTTCCCCTACATGACATCAGTGGTCACATGATTTATGTTCATGCCCGCATACTGGGAGACGAATGCTGCCGTTCAACAGGTTTCAGTGTTTGACAATAGTATCATATTTGCCACATTGGGCTAAGAAAAAGATAGAGATTTTCCACGGTAACGGTTGGTATGGTCCTCTCGCAACATCCACACCCCGATGTAAACAAAACAACTTTTATCGAGCCTTAAATCCATAGCGACAATAAAATGTGACACAACGTACCTCCCAAAATGACTACAGCATTCTTGAAGCCAAATATGTTCGATTTTTCCATCTCATTCTACTTAACTCTGTCTCGGAGTACATCAGCCAGATGGACCAAACTAATGACTGACTCCTGAACGTCATTGGACACACACACACACACACACACACACACACACACACACACACACACACACACACACACACACACACACACACACACACACACACACACACACACACACACACACACACACACACACACACACACTCATTGTCTTTCTTTGTTTCATTCCTCCCTTTTTTTTGAGTGGTGGGTATGGTCTGGAGTAACTGGAACCAGCAGATGGGGGTAGTGGAATTCACGAATGCCAAGTGCAGAATAGGGAGAAGATGAAGGGAAACACTCATCAGGGACAAAAAAGTTGCTGATGAGAGAGCGAGGGCAACGGTAATGGGGGCGTCAAGAGCGATGAGTAACAATGTTGATGGATAGAACCAACAGATGGAGGTAGTGCAACTTTATGGATGCAAACTGCCGTTAAACCCAAAAGAAGAAGAAGACAGGCTTTCAAACTGCTTGCAGACCCAACCTGATGGTCAGCAACCAGAGGTACTGTTTCAGTTCTGATAGAGGGAACCTCTGGAAACCATCTGAAAATTCACTTTCAAATCATCAACTCCGTATTTCCCTTCAGGATGGGAGACAGGCCACAACCTCCCAAGATGGGACTCTTTGATGGAGGAGGAGGAGGAGGAGGAGGAGGTGGTGGTGGTGGTGGTTATAAAGGACAGGGTGGAGGATATATTGAGGAGGCAGTAATAGAGGGGGAGGGTATTAACATCCTGACAACACAAATAAACATGTCTGTCATACGAAATGTGGGCATCTTCTTCAGTTCAATCACGGTGATAAATTTTCCTTCTTGTAGAAATTGTTTGTGAATTGTGACGATAGGACACCTGTGAGAGAAATAATCCTGAGCAGCTGATATCTCTGTGAGGGCTTCTGCATGTATAGTCTTCATCCTGGTATTGAATACGTAAAACTGATGTTGGCAGACATCGTAACACTGTTTTCTTAAGAGTTTGTTTGCTATGCCTGCATGCATGTGGCATTTTATTATTTTTGCGGTTTATTCACAGTATGTTGAAAACTGATAATCATTCCTTCTCTGTGAGCCAGCTTGGATAGCACAAGATGATGGATGAATGTTTACAGGAATACTCAACATTCTTAATTATGGAGCAGTAATCTACTATTTTCTTTCATTTACTTTATTGTCACAGCAAAAAGGCAAGTTGCCAGTGCAATAAATGACCATCTCAGATCTATATGACATATTAACTCAAAGTTGATGGGGGTGAAAAAAATTAACAATGCGCAATTTTTCACATTCAACAAATCTGTAAACAGCCTATGTAGCAATTCTGTATGTTTAGCCATCAACAGCTTTACAGCATAAATACAACAATTATATCTCTTTCATTTGCTTCACAAGTTATTTTGAAGAGGCATTATTTATGCACATTACACAGAAATTAGTAAGTCTGGAATTGTTTGTCACTGAATCAAATGACTGGGGGCGGCAGTCAAAAAGCTTCAGATGTGGACCACAGGAGGAGGTTGAGTATCTCTGCTCCAGATTGTCCTCAGTCCCTCAGGCCCAAAAACAAAACTGCAGTCTGAATAGTAAAGACAAGGGTTCTAGGGAAAAGAATAAAAAAAAAAGAAGTAAAAAAAAAAAAAGAACTGAAGAAAACTAGTCCAGTGATTCCCTGCTGCCTCCTAGTGCACAGAAGTAGCGAGGAACATTCAAATACACTAAAAACAGACACACGCCCTTAAAAACACCAACTATTGCACATGTGAAGCTTGTGGAGGAAGCCACACGAAGTCTGTCTAACGCGTGCATTTGGAAGTTGGCGCTTCTGGTATGTCAGTTTGGACCTGAAGCAACGTCTTAAGTCTGCGTGAAATCATTTGACAGTGACACCAGAAAAAGTTATACAGTGTAGTGCAAGGTGATGAAACAATAGTGAAATGTGAACATCTAAAATCTAGTAGTGGGTTGTAGCACATATATCTTATTACAAACATGCAAATGCTATACACACATATTATCAGTGATGTCAAGTCTGTTTGCGTTCTTTGAATCGCTTAGTGAATGAGACCAAAAAAAGAAAAAGCCAACTACCAATCAGTCCTATTAGATGTAATGATCAGAGTCCGTACAGTGCTTATCTGGATTGCTTGTTTCAGCATTTTGGGTCATAATCTCTGTAACTACAACAATTGAATTCCATCTGCTAACTGGACTGGAGCAGCAAAATAATCCTGTGGACATGCTGGATGGTGGGACGTCGAATGTATCTGAAGTTCTCCACTTGTATCTATGAGAACTGATAGAAGGGCTGTTCGTCCGGTCTGAAGCCGTACGCAGTTACAGGCCGTCCAGGTGATGAAGTGGTCTGATCGAAGACATCACTGACCTCGCTGCAAAGCAAAGACGGGCATATTGACGGAAAAGTGTTTGGAACGTACAGGTTGTGGGGACTGAAGTGATTGGGAGCGTTGAAGGAAAGCAGCTAACTCACCCTGAATGGTGCAAGTCTCCATTCTGAGCCTGCAGATCACTGAAGAAGTCCGGACTCACCGAACCGTCTCCCGGAGTTATTCCGTCTTCAAAACAAATGTATGTCAAAATGAATGCGGATTAATCCATCATCGTGATTAGTATGATTAAAAATTGTAATCGTTTGACAGCACTAATGTTAAAGCACGTGATAAATCAGTCTGTTCAAGTTGAAATTGGTAAAAAGTTTACATAATAACCGAATGACTAGCGCTGCCAAGTGGATGAAGCCCTCTGAGCTATTGAGACACTTTCTTTCTGTTTGTCTATCTGTCTGTCTGTCTGTCTGTCTGTCTGTCTGTAAATGACAAGCTTCAGTTTCTATTTGAAGAAAGTAGCATCTCGTGTCGTACTTTAGTTACCGCTGCTGTTTCAAAGTCGACTGAAGAACAAGCTGGTCATGCAATGTATTCAGCAGTTACTTAATGCTCTTCTGTTCATGCAGTAAAACTTCGTCAAACACCAGTTCTGTATATACTGTTTCATATTTATGCCTCATATGTATATATAATTTCATGCAGTCAAAAATTAAACATCACAGTATTGCGTTTATTTCTGCTCATCTCGATTTGCGGGCCACTTTTGGTGATGTGCTTCTCAAACTCAAGTCTCAGCTGCTCAAGTAGAATTTAAGCATAATCACTGAAGTAATTTTAAATTTAAACATTTGACATCTTGCAAGTTGATCTGCAATTTTCTTCAGCTGTGAAGCATCCACCCTCCCCCCCAACCATCACGAACGTTGACGTTCTGGATTTTGTTTCACAAGTCTTTGCAGTTGGCGACCGTGAGGTTAAAATGGTCTGTGGCGCTCGTTTACATTACTCTGAATGCCTCTGGGTTTCGTACCTGCGCTGTAGAACAGATCGGTCCTGTCGTTGTCATTGTCGTTGTCGTAGAGGTACGGCTCAGACTCGTCACCTTGGCGGCTCTCGACCATTTCCAACCACTGATTGTTGTGGAACCGAAACTTCTCGGACTGAATCTTCTTTCCCCACTCCTCGTCGTACTCCTGGGAGAAGAAAGAAAATGGGAAATGGAAAGAAATGAGTCTGGAAGCAGACAAGACGAGGTGAAAGTGCTTTATGATTTGCGGTCAACTTACTGCTATGATATCGAGGGTGTTGTCGCACACTTTCCTAATCTCTACATTCTTGTCATGCATCAGATCTATCAGATAGGCCGGAGCCTCTGAAGGAAGAGTTCAGGTCAAACCTTTGACATTGGTGCAAAAGCTGCTTCATCTTAACCCATTAAAAGCCTGTCGAGACATTAGGACACAGTCAAATATCATTTGGCTGCTAAGGAGTACATTAACATTAAATATTTATCAACATTGGCTGTTTGTATGTTAAAAATGGGTTTTGTCATCATTGCTTTTTCATGTACTATTGAAGTGACTTTGCCCTAACAGAATGAACTGTGGGAAGGATACGGGTGTCTTTGATGATTACGTCTCGTGTTGCTTGGTGAAACACCATCTGATAGAAGACGTAGACAATCTGACACACAAACTCATCGTCCTCCTGCTGGGCTACATTCAACAGATGCAGAGAGAGAGGGAGAGAGTGAATGAGTTATAATTCAAAAGAGAAACCAAATACCATGTAATCACAACACTGAATTACATTTATTAGATACATCTGTTGTCCCGTGTGATCCAATACAACACAGCTGATCTAAGATCTGTCTTTCAAATGGAATATTGTTCAAGCAAGAAGCTTGAATTTCAGTATATGTTCAGTTTTAGGTGGAGTCCGGTGTTTTACTTTTGACTTTTTCTTGCTGTGATGTCAGAGATTATATTATATTGTTGACAGTAAAGACTGAATGTGACTGCAAAACTCAACTGAGCTCGTAATATTCAGAAAGATTTCTGTTGTTTGATCTCACATGTGAAGACGGCAACAAAAGAAAGTCAATGTTCTTTCGTGACAAAGGGTTTGTGATTTTTGCCAGCAAATTTTTTTTAATGGGTTATGTCTTTGGGTTGATTATCTTTGACCTCAATAACATAATTTTTTGAAGAAACTGAACACAGCTCTATTGGCAGTGCCTATGAATGAATTAAAAAAGGCGTCAGTCTTCATGTTCTGGATTTGCTGTATTATTGGAGATAAAGAGGTGCTGCTCCTTCTCAGGATCAGTTTAAAGAACCTCTAACAATATTACTACTTTGAACAGTTTGGCCATAAACTGCAAAATATCATTAAATAGTCCTCAAATGGGGAATAAACATTTCTCTTTTGTGAATTGATCCAGTAAATTTGTATGTTCCGGTTGGTGGAGAGCTCAATTTTTTCTCAGGTTGTACACATGGTAACCTATTTGAATCCCACAGTATTAAAGAACATTGTCATAGGTAGAACATTCAACCTTCAAACGAACATATTGAAAATAAAATGATGTCGCTCTAATGCAAAAAGAGAACATCAGACAATTTCTAGCAGCATTGTTGTGTTGAATACCAACATATTGTGGAGGAATACCTACAGCTTGTGAAGAAAACTACAGATGTGTTACCATTCAGAAGCTCAATGAGAGCGGGGATGATCCCCGATTTCGCCAACATGGCAGCACAGGCATCGTCCATGGAAACCGTTCCAATCATTATCACCACTTCAAGGATGAGATCGTCCTCTGCCGACCCTGAAACACGCACGAGATCGAGGTGATAGTGGTGGGAAAAGCACAATCGGAATCGAAATGGATCGTCAAGCTGAAACAGGTAAAAGGATCGGCTTAATAAGTGCTTGACTGTCCAGCAGCTAAAGAACAAGAGTGATTGAAGGCTGCTCGAGTGACAACACACAATTTGGTGGAACAACTAAAAACAAATACTAAAATGAATACACTCGCTTTATGTGATACCTGGTTTGAGTCTGTCTTTCAGGTAAGGCACCAGGTTATACTCCTTCAGCACCAGCTCCCAGTCCAGGTCAGGAATAGTGAGGTTGGCCAGCGTTCCCAAGCACTCTAAAACCCACTCCTCTTCTTCCTCCGCTCGGATCTCAGCTGCCAGGTCTCCAACGTAGTCCTGACAAGAGATTGATGAGAGATTACACAGAACAAAAACATGAATGCCTGTAACACAAATAGAACGGCTGATATTTATTGGAAATGCTGATAGGAGCTAACTCAAACCCAAAATAGTCGTACTCACTATGAACAGTGGTTTGGTTGGCCCGTCGTGTTGCGAGATATTTCTGATCATCTTCATGAGAAGGCAGTGTTTCATCTTCAGGGCTCTCTTCATGAGCATCTTCAGTCCATTTCCTCCAGACACACAGAAGTGAACACCCATCTCTCTTATACAAAATCAGACAGATTGCCGATTTGACCATTTGACTTGCGCAGAAACTGAAATACCTTCACACACGAGCTGTGCGTTCCTCTTGTTTGCGGCCAGGTTGATGCAGACAGAGATGAGCTCGGCTTCGATTTCGTCCTCGCCGTGCGCGAACAACATCTGCATGAGCTGCACAGAAAAGCACTCAGCTCAGACATTACAACTACGAGCCGGTGTGGATGTTTTTTCCGTCTGAGGGATCTTACGGTACCTGAGGTATGCAGTCAGTGTAAACAAACATGCCCTTGAAGCGGTCATCGATGCTGATGTGATACAGGATCCGCATGGCCACCTGCCGGTTGCTCTCATCACCTGCGGGTCAACAAGGACACATTAGTCAAGTGACAGATGGATAGATTTATGTAGAAACAGATATAGAGACAAACAGACAGCAAGATGAAGCAACAGAGACATACATAGATGGATGAAGATATAAAGCGACACACAGACAGAGAGACAACGATACACATAATTATAATATACAGACAGGGGGATAGTGATTAGTTCATTAAGTCATTAAAATATTAAGGACCCATCCGCTGTACATTCTTTTTTCTTAGTTATAAATGTAAGAGAAGTATGGTTCAATACGCCATGTTACCTAACAGAGCTGTCAGTTTAGGCAAGAGTCCAACTTCCACCATCTTGGCTCTCAGTCCAGAATCGAAGGAGAGGTTGAGCAGCAGACGCAGCGTCAGGTTCAGCAAGTCTTCGTGTTCACAGGGAATCAGACGAGCCAGTCGCTCCACAGTATCCACCTCAGCCTGCAAGTCGCAGCAGAAAAAAGTGTTCTTAATGTAGTTTCTGGTGCCGTTTAACGTCAATGATGGCTGCTATGGGTTACTCATCAGTGACAGTACTGTCACCACCAATAATGAAGATCTCTTGTCAGAGCAGTGTATTTGTCAGTATTTGCATAGGAAGCCCCACCTTATAGGACTCAGGAGACCCACATAAGTAAACTGCATGACAATCTTATATCTGTCTTAACACCTCCGATGAGGTGATTTTCCCAGCAGCTCACTGCTGAATGAAATACTGGATTAAAATTGGGTCGACTCCTTAAAGAATAAAGTCAGGTCGCTGATGCTCACCATGTCGTTCTTGTTCTCCAGGAAGATGGACAGCTTTTTGAGGAATGACACCACCAGGACCAGCAGCTCCTCGTCGTCCCGTTCCAGAACTTTGACCAGAAGGCTAACAATGTTTTTATTTCTCATTTTCAGCTCGGTCCTCGTGTCTTCAGCCAGGTTCAGCAGGAGGTACAAAGACACTGCGAAACACAAGACAAAGAGGAGGATGGGAAAATAAGACTCGGTGTAGCAAAAACATTAGAACAAACGTGATGTCTTTGTATTGACAATGAGTGGCTGTGAAGGAATGCTGGAATATATAGAAGTCCAAGCACGAATGGTAAAATCTTAAAATATATTATATATATATATATATATATATATATATTATATTATATATTTTGATAGTTTATACGCCGATCCGTATGGGACTTGAAATTACGTCATCTGAGCGTTCTCCTGATCATTATGCACTTGTTATATACTTGTGTTATCGAACTCATATTGCTGGTGTAACTGTATGATATAGCAGTACGTTTGGATCGAGATGGAATGGGAGCTATTAAATTCTATCCTAACGACATGGAAGAAAGAAATTGCATCTAAAATGACAAAAACTGCTTTTTTGGCATTTGGCATTAAAAAAATGTTAAAACGTTTTTGGCATTGAAATGTCCGCCATTTCAAAACAAACAAATATACGAATATATCTTTTGGATGGTAACAATGACAATGCCCTCATATTATGACCTTGCCAAATTAGAAAAAAAAGTTATCAGACCATTTTTGAGATATCACAATAAAGGTGAATTGCTAAGGACATACACAAACTACAAACACAAACTCGTCCTACCTCTCAGCAGCTGCTCCTGCTTGGCCAGAAGACTGTGGTATTTCCTCTGAGCTTTGTCCTGGTCTCTTCTCAGAGAACCGTTCTCAGGTGCAGACTCATGTACACAAATCATTAAGGAAGGTTTACATTCACACTAAATAAATCAGCTAAATAAGAACAGGTAGAGATGGTGCAAGCAAAAGGATATAAGCTTTGTTTTTCTTGCGTAGCTCCTCGCGCCATACGTCGTGCCTTTTGAGCTCGTGTTCTACAACGCTCATACACAAGGCGCCGATTTTGTAGTGACTCACCACTCCGTGAAACTGGGAGAAACTGCAAGAGGTGGAAGCACAATGGGTAAACCAGACAGAACAGAGGAAGGAAACTGGGTGTGTTAAGGAGTGTGGGTGTGTTACCTGGAGAAGCAGAAGAAGATGTAAATGATAATAGTCGCGAGCTCTATACTTTGTTTCCAGTCCTCCCTCAGGACTCTGGCCAGAGCACCGAGAGCTGCCTCTATATACATGAAGACAAAGGCCGGATTTATGTATTTGCACCAAAATAGATGTTTAGTTTGAATATGTAGCATTTAAGAAAAGAAAAAAAGGAAACAACAAGCAAATGTGAATGGATACCGTGAGGGGATGTTTACGACTGTGTCAGTTAAAAAAACATGATCGATGCGTTTATCTTAAGTGGAAGTATGCTAAAACTGGAATGAATAGTAGGTGCTTCACAACTCCTCTGCTTGAGTGAGCACAAACAAACAACTGGCCGAATTAGTGCAGTTCTGATGTCTTTAATCTGGCTTCCTGTTTCAAAATACTACAAAGAACTGAACATATTCAGCTCAAAACACTTGTCTCAATTTACTTTTGCACAAGGTGTAATTGTGTTGATTCAAGTCAAACATTTTTGTCTGTCTTGTTGCTTAAGTATGCTTAAGACACACACGCATCACGAAGGCCACTGAATCCTTGAGTAAAAATATGAACTATGCCGTTAACCACCTGTGTTAACTGTTCAGGGCAATCGTTACCGTTGTGCAGGAGATCCTCCAGGTTATCAGGGTTGCGAGCGAGTTGCAGAATGAGAGCAGAGCCTCTGATCTTCTCTGGGATGCCTTCATAGAGGAGCTCGACATATTCATCAACTCTGGTTATACTGGCCTCTTCGTTCAGCTACACAGACAGCATGCGGGAAAATACATCGTCAGTTGTGAAGAGTAAACCATGTGTAACAGAAAAGGAGGTCGCAAATCTAAAGCTTCTCAATTTCTGTTCTTTTGGATGTCATCCAGTGTGAGGAGAAATTAAATACAAGAAAATCCATGGCAGGAACAAAATGTATCAGACAGTTTATCTGGCTTTAATTGGCAGAGAAGTTCACCCAGAAAGGTAAATGAGAGAGAAAAAATAAATAGATCAAAATCTTCTTTCTCTTATAGCTGCTCTCCTCCATCGCACACTATCCCCTGCCTCGTGTACCGTTCCAGTCCTCTCCACATCCTCCTTCACTATAATCTTATATTAGCTCCATCTCCAGCATCTTTTGTCCAATGTATCCACTATGTCTCCTCAACACCCGTCCAAACCATCTCAATCTGACCTGTTAATCTTTAAGAAATATGAATTTTACCTCTGAAAAATATTAAACATATTGAATTGTTACCTCCATTCCTTCAAATGGAGTCAGCTCTCTGGGCTTCACAGTTCTTTTCTCTTTCTTTTCCACTGCTGAAAATACAAACAAACACAGTAATTTAGTTAAAACATGTTCTGATTAAAAAAAAAAGAAAAAAGATTGCATGTACTGTACCACTTTTAATAAGAATACAAGAAAAATATGTAAAGGTGCAAAAAGAGATAAATGTACTGCCAAATTTATGTTTGAATCTAAATTCCTTAATAAGGATGGTGAAAGCAATTTTGTACCTTTGCCTTCAACAGGAGAGGATTTCCTAGTCTGAAGGTAATAGAGAAGCTGCTCCACCTGGGTCAAACGTGACGAAGGAATAAGCTTACACTCCTCCAACACTTTCTTGGCCAAAGCTCCCACATCTGTACTGGGGGAAAGGCTTTTCACACGAATACTGCAGGTAGGACAAAAAGGAGAAAAGGAATTAAAGATGGATGATTCTTCACGTCACACCTTCATTTAAGACTACCGTCTTCTACGACGAACATGTAGACACTGCACGTCACACTGGGGGCACTTTAAATAAAATCTGTTTATGCTTTTATAAGTAACATAGTATTAACAGTTAAGGACAATAGACTGAGTCTAAAATGTGTGTTTCATCTCAGTGAAGAAGATCATTTCTATTGTCTATTGGTTAAGAGAGTGTTTGGTTTGTCAATTGGACCTGTGAAAACACCTACATTTTTTGTCCCTCCTTGCGTTCACCCAGCATTTGACCTCCACCCTCTCCCAGAATGGACGCCTCCACTTCATAGTGGACCACCAGGGCCTTCTCTGTGGGATGGACATCCAAGCTGTTTGCCGTCACTCTCCTTTAGGGAATAATGTTAACAAACAGACAGGAAAACAAGTCAAACATTTAATATTTGCTTGCTGACTTAAAACCTTGACTTTACAAACATGCAAACCTTATGTTGCAGATCAGCCAGGCAAATGACTGCTTTACTGTCATACATTCAAAATCCAGAATAGTTCAGTTATTTTTGAGGAATAACAGTAACTGTGTAGAGGAAGACACGCCCAGATACCATTACAATTATTACATCGACCAGTAGGCAAACAAGAAATGTTACAATGTCATCCAGGGTTTATTATTCCCAATGATCGGCTCAGCTAGCAATGTAAATCACCACACAGTGAGCAGATTATTAGTTTGCTATGCTGTTTATCTATCACCCTGTCACAGCTAGCTAGTGCTGCTATTACCAATACGTCCCAGCCCCCCGTCAGTAGAGGAACATCATGCCAGCGCCCGTTTAAAAAACGGATGTTTTAAAGGCTTTGTGATTATTTGTGGAAATACAAGTCAGATTGACAACATATTAGATTTTTGCTTATTGTAATGACCTTATCAGAGATTCGGCACTGTTAATATATATGGTTGAGTTTTAATTTCTTATTTGCGTGACCTCTGTCGCCTTGTAAACGGGTGGGCTGCTGGGAGAGAAGTGAGTCTGGACGCAGGCGTGTCTGTTGTGAAATACCAAATTTTATTAAAGTATGGACATTGTTTGTTGATTATATGCATGCCGTACGGACCGGGTGGCAATCCAAGCTCAAGAAAGTGTTTCACTCATCTTAAAGGCCATGCCTACATCTCAAGAGAGCCCGGAAAACCTCAAATTGACAAGCTTTTGAGTGGACTTTCGTGTGTGTCGGTGAAGTGGAATCACGGGCTAACTAGCTAACGAGCGATAATTTCTTGTTACAGTGTCACGCTAAGCGGCCACAGGTGCATCGTATGAAGCTGCATGGACAGTATATATGCATATATCACTCAAATTAAAAAGTGTGTTTTGCCTGGTGACAATGTCGCTTGTTATCCTCAATAAATGCTGAACTCAATCTACATCACAGTCATAGCATCGTAATGTCTCACCGTTTGAGGTAGCGCGGGTCATCCTGCATCTTCCCCAATTTGAAGGTTCCCGGTTTTAAAGACACGAGTAAACGCGATCAAATTTTATAAATCTGCCAAATATCGGGAAAGTAATTCCGTTTGCTGACCCACAGCAGCCTGACCAGCACAGCCAAGACGAAACAAACTTCAAATATGGCGGAGGAGTTAGCCACCGGAAGTTGTTTAGCTCCACATCCGGTTTAAAGTGCGAAAGTGTGAAAAAGGCCTATTGTTTCACACAAATTTTGATTTTATTATTTCATGCTTCCTTTACAGATTTCGCCACAGCAAGTCATTGCAAGTTGCACCCTAGACTTCATTCATTTTTAGACCGGATGCCTTTCCTGCTGCAACAAGGACTTTGGCCTTGGTGCTCCACATTCAGTATCAATGTTCATTTGGAATCTTTTTATTTTCCATCATTAGCACTTACTATATTATACAATGTCAAACCACTGGGTTAAGTATTTTTGTCCCGATCTGTTGTAACTTAATGACCTACCTATAGATGCAGTTTGAGAAGAGTAATAAAGTTCATGACAAACTTAAAATGTCAAATAAATCAAATCACCTGATTCTATTTAGATTCTTGTGGCATTTTGTTTGTTTTCAGTTATTTAATCAAATTACTTTTACATTTTGGGAGAATAAATCTGCATTTAAAAGTGTTTTAGAGTTGTGCATGAATATGGTGTTTAAATCTGTGTTTAATTAGTAACAACACTTTTTAGACATCTTTAAGACTGAATATTTCCACAAGTAACAATTCTTTTAGATTTCCTATTCTTTCTTTTAGTATTTACTATTCACCCTACCTCTGCCTGTTTGTTGCTTTGACCTTGTTCCTCGTTTGAACTTTTTGTTGGAATAGTCAATCATAAAATGTGCATTGCTTTGTCTTTGATAGCAATCTGTACTTCTTTTTTTTTTAATACCACTTTCAAACTAAAGCTGGTGAGGTTATTATATAGTTGTGGTGAAAATTGCAACTCAGATGCAACTTTTAGTGAAACTCACAGTCACATTCATATATCAGAAGAAGGAACCCAATGGATCATTTACTGACTGAAAATTGTGTATTAAATGAAAAAAGAAGCCAATTGTGATGCTGAATACTGATATAATAAAAATGAAGAAGAGGAACGTATCCAATATTCATCATTTATGCATTCACAGTGTCCTGAAGCAACTTTTACCTGATAAGCATATAAACACAGACAGAAAGCAATTTGATAAAGACATTTATTTTCTTATAGACAGCTATGATGTGACCATGAAGCGGCATGTCAATACAGGTGACCTCACATGTGGTTTTCCTTTGACCTATCTCTAATTACAATCAGAATCAGCATTAAATGTTTGCTGCAGGATAATTACTATTGTTAATCTGTACATGTATGATTTCAGCTTTCTTTACTTTTGTGTATGACTGAAAAGTTGCCTTCATTCATTTTTCTCCCGATTCCTTTCTTTAGCTCTGCTGTCTCGCACTCCTTCACTTCCCTTTCTCTTCATCTGTTTCCCATTTTGTCCCCATCTTTTATCTCTCTTTTTTGTTGTTGTTGCTTACTCTACATCCCCCCCATCGTCTTCATCATCAGCACATGCGCCAAAATCCTTCTCAGGTAGGAGGCCGTACTCATTGAGAAATCCCTCCACATCCGTTGCAAAGAACTCCTCATGGAAGTGTTTGGTGATGGCCAGGAAATTACCCAGTAACTCACCAGCCTTGTACACCAGCAGGGCAGGAAGAACCTGGAGGAAAGATGACAACAATCCAGACGTATTTATCAGTACCCCGTAAGTGAGACTGTTTAGTTTTTCAGTGTCAGTTTGTATGATGAAAGAATGTATGTCAACTAAAAGGTACGTTTAACTCAGTGTTATTCAGGTTTCAGAAGTAAACTTACTAATGCAGAGAGAACTTTTGCAATAATCACTGTTAGTATTATCATCTGCTATTTCTACATTAGTATTCTACTGTTTCAGAAAATCTAATATAATTGAAATGAAAAAGTTGCTGTGTGATGCAGGTGAGGATCCCAGCACGGGAAGATGAAGTGTGTCATGTTCATAGTAATACTGACGGACACTAAATCTGCTTATCAAGAGAAAGGTGCTGGTGAAGGTTTTTTTTTTTTTATCAGCTTCTCTATTCTTCATAAAAAAATTATTTTTCTATAGTTGATAGAAAAAACTGTCTCTGACTGACACACACCAAAAACATTATTTCAGGTGTAAAGATGAAGGACTCAATGTAATTTTTAGTTAAGAATGCCAAGGTTATATCATCGCTAACTGGTAATATAAGTACATTGAAGCATAAAGTTATGTAGGAAATGATTAATCAAAAAACAAATTTACTGGTGCAATTGCTGACTTTAAGTGAAAAAACTAAGCTATCTGAGGAAATGGTATACTATGGAATCCTGCTGATGACTGCTGCACAGGCTCTGCCTGCAAATTACGCCACCAGTGCATCTCTGTGCGTGTGTTCAGTTTTTGTCCCCAGTACCTGGTGTTTGTGTGTCTGAAAACATTGATCTGTTATGGATTGGAGACTTTAAAATTGCTTGTGAGTGTCACTGGCTCTCTGTTTGTGTTCTGTAATGGACTGGCCGTTAGTTGGGTTCAGCTCCAGCATCATGTGACCTTGAACTGGACAAAAACGATATAGAACATAGATAGATTTCAATGTTGGACGTTGTGCCACAATTAGTGAGTTGTGTGCCATTATTTTATATTCCCCATGTCCACTTTATTTTTTTGTTTGCTTATTTTAGTGATCAAATACAAAAAAAAAATAAAAAATCAATCAGGGCTTTTTTCATGTGTTAGTTCCTGTTCCACCTCCGTAGTTGCTCGACCATTGCTTGGCAGTTGGTGTACGCCTACAATCGTTTTTCTCTCACTCTAAATTTGAGAATGCAATAATGAGCTTCCCATACTAAGTGATGCTCTTTGTAGTTGATCCCTTGAATACCTGATAGGCCACATTGTTTTAGGGGATTTATGGTGCGATGGTTTCGCTCTCTGGACCCTGATTATAATGATCACAGTTCAAATCAAGAGAAACCGATCAAACAGCTGGTGCAAAGAGTCCTTCATCATAGTGTGCTTACAGGCCTTAATCACTACTTTTTTTTGGTGTTAGTGTATATAAGTCATCTATTAATTTGATTTATTTGCTGATTTACCAGTTTACTAACCTCAGCAGAGAAGCGTTCAGCAGCGCCTGAAGCCACAGCATCAATACGACAAAATTTAACAGTGGAGTACTCTGAAGCCAGACAGTCCAAACATGAGTTCATCTCTTCACAGCCTGAGAAACAACGCATAAATAAATTGACATTCATCTTTGAACGGCACTATATGGCTGGATGAGTCATTCTGTTGTACAAACAATGTTGCTCCATCAGTGAGCTCTGTTTTTTAACATGCATAATTAAAAATATAACCTGTGACGCCATGCTGGTAGATATGGACGACCACAAGAGTCAACCGATGCTCCTTCTCTATCACCTCCAGGAAGGCTTCTCCACTCTGGAGCTCGTGGACTGAGTCAAAGCGGGGTCCGAAGCTCAGGCGCTCGTGCATTTCCTGCATGCAGTGTTTTCTGTAGCGCTTCAGGCAGCGTTCATCCTCATCTTGGATCATTTCATACTCCTGAACACTCATCTGGATTTGAAGAGAGGTAGGTCAAATTAAGTGGTGTGTCGCACATTTCTGCAATAGTAGCATGGTGTCCAGGGCATGCTTGCAACCACCTTTCTGTTGAGTCTCTCCTTGTCGTCATCTCGAGGATTGGACATTTGCCTGAGCAGCTCTTTCTTGCTGTGAGGGACATTTTGGTCCACGCTGTCCAGCTTAAACCTTCGCCAGTCATTAATTACACCTTTTGGTCCTGGATAAGGGGAAAATACCACAAAAATATAACTTCACACAATCATACTTAAAACCAATAATTTCCTTACTCACTGATCTTTTTATTTTTATAGATACAGTATTTACTAAATCGGCTTGGCAGTTAGTATTTAATGCCAGGCTTGCAGGATGAGAACCAGATTAGTTCAGGCATAATATTGAATAAAGAGGGTGCTCCAAAAACAGAGCTTTACATTGGAAATAAAGGATGCATTCAAAAGGTAAACAATAAATGACACAAAAAGGCAGATTACTGAAGAGAGGTGCAGTAACATGTAAGAGAGCATATATAAGATATATGACATCAGAAAAACATGAACACTGAATTCACACTGACAGTTTGTTTCATCTCTTTGACTGATGTGTCTGACCTGTGTGGTTGGCAGGAAGATCCTCTTCTTCCTGGGTACAGGCAGACATCCTGAAAGCAGCCTGTAATGTAGGTAACATACAAATGGGTTCAAACGAGTTACACAAAACAGAAACCAGCGAGGACAATAAATCTGTTGAAAACCATGCAAATATGCATCAAAATATAGAGTAAAGTAGACAAGACAAACCTTTATTTTGTTATTAATGAATGTGTATGATCACATGAGTCCCTGCAGATGGTCACAACATTGTCACAAACCTTCACTGTGAAACCCGGATGAAGTTTACTTATCAGATTAGACTGAGATTACACAGAGTCCCTCATGCAGTTAGGTCATCTTCTTATGAATGTGCGTATGTGAGATCTGACATCATTTTCTCGGTATAAGCTGTTATTCTGTTCAACATTTTGTAGCCTAATTTTTATTCTTCTGATGAATAAATGAGGTTTAATGTATCTGTTCCAAACATAAACACAGTAGCTTCATCTTTTGGCTATTAATAATCAAAAAAAAAAAGAAGAAAGAAATCTCTCTCTCTCTCTCTCTCTCTCTCTCTCTCTCTCAACACATATAGATATAGATAGATAGATAGATAGATAGATAGATAGATAGATAGATAGATAGATAGATAGATAGATAGATAGATAGATAGATAGATAGATAGATAGATAGATAGATAGATAGAGAGATTTTTTTTAATACAAACTTGTTATGCAGCTATTAATATAGCTTTCTAATGTCAGAGTGCCATTCTTACGTTTTCTTTTGTATAAGTCTATTCATCAATTCTGAAAAACAGCAATGTATTTTTAGGCCCTTTTCACCTTCTATCCCCACTCTGAAAGTGGTTAAGCTGATACGGCTGAGCTGCCACCAACAACAGGTTCCTAATCAAAACTGAGTCAGTCATAAAACTGATAAAGCCTCTTAGCCTCAGGCAGCTAATTCCTGCATGTTAATGAAGTCATAAGTACTCTGCATGACTGGTTCCAATAAACTAAAAAAATTCCACCTAAAGTGAAATGATGATTTCAAAACTGAATGGAATAGTTTTTTGCGGGCAAAGATTTTCTGTATTATTATCAATAATCAATTACAACTTGCAACATGTGCTCTACTTCAATGATTTTAAAAACACAAGTTGCTTTAAAATTCAACACAATTCGAATTAATAGCCAATTCAGCCTTTTGAAAAAAAAAAAAAATCCCCCAAAAAATCTAAATCTTAGTAGCCAATTACAAAAACAAGCCATTGTGTTACAGCTGCATTTGTTTAGTACTGTTTCCTTTTTAAACACTTAAGTGCTTGTGTAAAACTTGACTTGAACATTTATATCTCATACAGGAAAATCTAATTAAATTTCTGTTATTGACCATAAAACACAAGAAACCATGGTGGAAAGAGACTGATACTCAGAGTGGCTTTTTCATAAGAGTACAATCAACTTAGATTTTTAAGAACAATACTTTTTCATGTAATTAAGTACAATTCAAGCAATATCACAAAAGCTGTAATTAAATAGCGATGTACTGCTTTTGGCAATTACACATAATTCAATAAAATCAATCTATGCATATAGATTACAATGTGCTGTAAAACGTGCAGTTCAGTATTGTGATATTACAACTGTAGATAAACACAGAAAATATTTGCATTTAGTGGCAAACTACTACTACTGTTGAACAGTTATGCATTTCCTTACCTTTCAGTCTTCAGTGAGAACTGGGGTTTATCAGCTTCAAGGTGGTCAGCCTGTACACCTGATATCTTCAGTCCGCGTCCTTGGTTTTGGTTTATCTTGTGTCTATGTAAGCGTTGAGTGAGTAGTCTGTCCACACAGGAACAAGGCAGGAGAGAGGGGAACCCGGGTTCAGTAGAGGGAGGGGAAGGAGTTGAGAAAATAAGCTTTATCTTCACCGTCATCTTTCATCATGCCCGTCAGACCAATGTGGAGTTGTCTAATATGATTAGCCGTAATACCAGGCTCAGCATTGTGAATTGACGACAGAAAAAGATCCATGAGAATAAAATAAATAAACACATTCATGTAGAGGATAATGTTCATCTGTGTATTTATTATTTCTTTAGATCAGTGTTGTTTAACTGTATATAACTTAAGAAGTGTCTGTTATGTAATTTTATCTTCAAGCAGCTGAAAACGTTAAATCCCTTCTGGATCGTTTTTAACATATCAAGTTTTACAGTTCAGATCTAGGGTATACAAACAGTGACACATTAAATAACAGCATTTCAATGTCTTAAACATCACAGGAGACACGTTTAGAAAGACTAAAAGAAAACTTTATTTTCAGCATTTCAAATACTACCTGCAAATATGTAACATCCTTACTATTTTCCAGCGAGACTTACATCAACATATTTAGTATACACCTTTAATATTAATTTAGTTTTATTACCTTGTTTAGCGCTGTGAAGTTGTTGCCTTAAAAGTCTGAAAACAGTCTACAGTACAGGACACAATGGATAAAAGCAAGCACAGATTCCTCCATGTCTCTTCACACAAAGACTGAAATTCCTGTTCTATTCTAAAGAACTATTGTGTCGGTGTTACTGATGCTCAGCATGGACGGTGCAGCTTCATACCAGAAGCAGAGTGGCGCAGCGGAAGCGTGCTGGGCCCATAACCCAGAGGTCGATGGATCGAAACCATCCTCTGCTATTTTGGCTTCCTTACAAGGACCGGAGAATTACGTCTTTGTTAAATCCTTCAGAGTGAAACATGGTGTCACAAGTGGATCTTATACTAAATAAACCAGTCGGTGTCTCAGTCTTCACTGAGCTTTACGCATTCTGTCCGAGGCGGACGACCTGTGGTTGGTCAGGTTATTAAGGACGCAGCTGTTTGTTAGCATTGACAGTTTGGAGTTAAGAGTGTCTTTACTTTTCTCCCAATAGCATTCGCCTTCTTGATCCACATCTCCTCCTTTATCCTCCTCCTCCTCTTCAACTTCGCTCTCTTCATCACTGCGTTCATCTTTTTCCAGCTGAGGGTAGAAGAAGATGCTAACGGTTTAAAGTGATCGACAAAACTGAGCAGCTCATCGGTTGTTAAACGTTAAATCAAAATTGAAAGATGCCGTCATTACTTATTTTGTTGATAGAGCTACTCGAGGGCAACAGGTCAAGATATAGTAGATGCTAAAGTGATGGGGTTCTTTTAATCCATCTAACAGGGATGTGAACCTGTGAAAAGGCTGCAACTCAATGCAGCTTTGCCACGATCTCCATCATAAACTAGCAGTTAATGTAATATTACCTGCTGTTAATAAGTTATTAAGTTGATATGTTGTAGTCACCTTGGATCAGTGACGAGCACTCGAGCCATGATCTTTCTGTGGGGGGGATTACATGTTCTGCTGGTGCCTTGTAACAACCAATGATATAATAATTTTGGCTAGTTTAAATGTAATAAAGCTGATAATGTAATTGTGCCTATAATCCATCCATCCATCTTCTTTCCTGCTTTTCCAGTTCAGCGTAGCAGGTGTGCCTATAATCTAATAAGTTATTACATGAAAGAGCAGACCTCTATCAATTGTAAACAATGCAGTCAATATTGTAATGATACATAAACAGGACTGCATTTCTTGGAAATAAAAGCTCTTTTTGCAGGTTTTGCACATCAGAAATAACTATATTTAACTATATCTAATAACTATAACTGTTATTTATATATAACTATATATAAATAACTTGAGTTGATGGCATAGTCATTTTCATTCAGTGAGGACACATGCAATGCAACACCCTCCCTCAATTACGGGTGAAAAGATAATATCATTTTTGATTTTATTACATTATCAGCAAGTTACTGCATTGTTACCTATTACTTGCAACATGCCTGTTCAGGTTTTCTATTGGTAATTCAGTTCACACACATTTTCAGGTTAGTTGTGACCCTCCGGGTGTTCATGGGTGACTGCTCTGTGTTAACCTTGTAAAACTGTGTGAAATGTCATCCAGTGTTAGCTGGGATCAGATCCAGCCTATCCTGCATGAAGCTGGTATGGGGAAAAAAAACAAGAAGCTTATCTTATAGCTTTGCTTGGTCGCGAGTACTTACCCTGCCATTCAGGAACTTATACACCATACGTAAAATTAAGCCTGCCCAGAAGATGTGAAGAGCTTGAAGCACCATCAGGAGAACATTGAAGAAGTAGTAGCCGGCAAAGGGCTCAAACACTTCCATGGATAGAACCAGAGTGGTGTGGATGATTCTGAAAATAAATCACAAAATTGGAGTACAAATAGAAACTCCTGATAGAGTAATTAGGTAGTCAAACAAACAAACAAACAAACAAACGAATGAATGAATGAATGAATGAATGTCTCTCTCAACACATATAGATAGGCAGATAGATAGATAGATAGATAGATAGATAGATAGATAGATAGATAGATAGATAGATAGATAGATAGATAGATAGATAGATAGATAGATAGATAGATAGATAGATAGATAGATAGATAGATAGATAGATAGATAGATAGATAGATAGATAGATAGATAGATAGATAGATAGATAGATAGATAGATAGATAGATGGCATGTCTTACTTGCTTGGGAAAATCACCAGTCGAGTCACGAGAAAGACCACAGCAAACACGATGAACAGTGTGTCACATGTTTTCCTCCAGCCAGTGCCATAATTAAACATCTTGGCAGACTGTAAAATCAACAAACAAAGTGCGTGTGAGGAGAAATCACACTTCAAAACATTTCTTGAGTCAAAGGATAGGATTCAGTAAGAAGAAAAAATAAAGACCATTTTCAGTACGGATAAATAACCATGTGAGCTCAGCTGAGTAGATTCAAAGGAATCAGACGCTGTTTAATATAGGCTTCAGTGTTGTAAGTATTGATTCTATGTCTTAGTTGCCTTGGTATGTTGACGCTTTGCCCCATTATGCTTTCATCTGATTTTCATGCACAATTAAAGGTCACCTTAGACTGCTGTATTGTTTTAAGCAATCACGACTCAGTCACAGGACTCTCCTGCTGTCGTAAGTTCAGTGTCTTGCAGACTCCCACAGGAGAACATGTTTCGAAGAAAAACTGAGAAACGGCTTGTGTAAACGGTTGTAATTTGAAGTGAGATATACCAATTCTCTGGTTTGTATATTTACCTCTTCTGTTTATTTTATTTTATTTTATTTTTGTTTATTTTTTTGTTTATTTTAAAGTAAAAATAAATAAAGTAAATACATTTTTAGATATATCGTTTCAGGAAGTGGCTGCCACCTCCTATGCATCCATAGTGAAAGTCCCAGTATCTTCAATAAGGTCTAAAACAGGGCTAACCCCTGCATGACCTTATGTCATAATCGTAATTTGCCTTTATTACATTTACATGATGATCGGTTTTAAATTGTTTTTATTTTGAAAACTAAATGTTAATTTAGTTTTAAACTGCACTTTCACTATATTTTATAAAGATTTATTTTCATAAAAATGACAAGACATAACACGGTACTGTGGTTTCAGTTCAAATCGCAACATATTGTTAAACTCTGATTATACTTAGCAACATTTATACAATAATGTTTGCTGCCCAGACAGTAAAATACAGCCCTGTGCGGGAAGGATATTATGATGGACTTCTTTCACAACATAGCAACGTCTTATTCGCTTTCACCGGCCATGTCCAAGCCTTTATCAATAACAATCCAAGTTTGATCATATGAGAGTGTGTAAGGGCTGATGTCCCCTGATTATGATCATGTCTTTTAATATCGCTTACTGATTTTTAATTGTTTTTTTTTGCAGAAATGTATTACAATCTAGCCAATAGGTGAGCAAGCTGTCCACTTCCTGGGGAAGATACGTCATGATATTTGTGGCGAGGCAGACTGCAAAAACTGTGATGAAGTAACAAAATGCGTGTACTACCCATGCAATATGCAAGCATGAGTTAAAAAAATTGAAATTTCACATTGCATATAATAAAGGGCTCCGTATGTTAGTGATCAAATGAGCAAAAAACGCATAAAATCTGACCTGAGGCAGTAAATTGGCCCCGGTGCCACAATTGGGACACTATCGATTCTCAAACTGTGGTGCATACTCCCTCTAGTGGTATGTTGAGGAAAGCCATAAATACGTTGTTTTAAATTGAATTAATGTGAATATATTGTATATACAAACGAGTACAAAACATAGAAAATGACTTTATAAACCATGAAATTTACATCAGAATTAAGATTTGTGTTTCTTAAATGTTTAAAAATCTAAAAAGAAAACTTTAGAATTTAGATTCAAACATGTACGTGAGGGTAAATCAATGATTCCACATTACTCACAGGCGTTGTGTGTCTCTCTGTGTTTGCTTATTTGAAGAGCTCAACAGTCTCTCAGGAGGTACACTCTGTAAAAACCATTTGCCAAAACTAATTATTGAAATCATCCATGAAAAGAAACAGTTTGCTTGCTACCTCCAGCAGGATGTCTGAGGAGTCGTGGAGCAGCATAACCAACGTGCCGATTCGGATGTAGTTGGCACAGTAGGAGAAACTCAGCAAGAAGATGGTGGCCAAATGATGGATCACTTGCTCCTTAAAATCCTGGCAAAGCAAACATATAAAGAGTTACATAAGAAGTTTTATAAAACAAGTCAACCTTCATCTGTCAACTGAATGATCTAAACCCCGGATCTCTCAGTCACTCATTAACCATGTGAGGGAGACGTTGCTAAATAAAGCAGACGTGAAAGGAGGGTGAAATATGACCCCAGTGCACAAAACATAATCCTAATACCTCAACTTAAGCACTTCTCTGAAGGGCAAAATGTGTCGTGGGCTTGGGGGAAAGAAAATCAGTTGTGTAACAAATGTCAGTGGGAGGATCAGTGTCATTTGTCCGAGCGATAATGTCCACACCTTCCTCTTGATGTCGACCGAGATCCTGAGCAGCAGAGAGCCATAAAACCCCAACTCCAGCATGTAGTACCAGTAGTGAGCCCGCTCCATGCGCTGTGGAAGAAGTCAGTAAGAAGGTGGTTCAAAAACAGCTGAATGCGTGTATTGTGACCAAACCACACTTAGTCAAATGATACTAATATTACTAGAAAGTTCCATTAAAAATGTAACATGTCAATAGTCTTCTGTGTATTTTTTTTTAATTAAATTATGTTTGTTGACCTTAAAAAAATAATAATGCGTAAATATATTCATTCTTACAGAGGCATGTGTGCTGAGCCCGTAAGCCAGAAGTCAATGGATTAAAAGCATCCCACATCAGGCTTTAATACAAATCTTCTTTATAGATTTAGTTTAAGACAGACGCCACAAACTGAAATCCTGGTATAAACCCAGTCTGTGCGTCAACTTATGAGAAGCTTTTCTAATCGAAATAAGTAGAGAAACTTGCAACGTCCACCCAATCAATGCGGTAACTTTATTATTCAGTCACCAGGAGGAATTCCTGTTAAAGAGGCTCTGCAGTTGACAACCAGCCAAAAAACATTTTAGGATATTACCTTGTACTTTTGTGATACCGCCTTAAATCTCAAACAATGAGCCAGACAATGGACAAAAAAAGGTAACTGATTGTGAAAATAATTGTTAATTTCAGACCCAAACTTTGGTTTTAGAGCAGCAACAATAGAGTTTGAGGCCTGAGAGGATTCAAACAACAAACTGAGGTAAAGATGAAGAACTTCCAGATTGTTAGGAAGCCAAATTCCCGTGGCAAGTTTGAACCCTGGCAACAATACAAACCAATACACACACCCGGTGCAACAAAGCATTACGACATGTGGCTTACTTTAAATGTCCACTCAGATTTCATCAATACTTTCCCGATTATCTGTTAGACGACTGGCATGAACCTCCGCTGCTGACTGTGTTCATGCAGAGTTGACAGATAATCTGAATATTGCTTTCACCTGAACTGGATAATCTCTCCAGCATTCCCGGTGGTCCCAGAACCAGGATCTCTGTAGGAAAAAGAAAAAAGACAAAAAAAGAAAAAAGAGAGACAGAAAAGACGAAGAAGTAACGTGATTAGAGCAAACTGCATGGGAGTAAAAGTAATAGAGTAACTTTGACTATGTTCATTTGGGTGATTTTGAAAACTGCAGAGCTTTGATAATATATCTTCACTGAATAGACTAGAAAATAATTCAAGAATGTATAAACTGTGAGTTTGAGCTGATGAGTTGGGCTGGAGTGGAAGCATGTGTACGGTCGAAAAAAAACCAATCGTACTAACGTCAATCAAGCAGAACAATCCAGCTATAAATGCTGAGAGGTAGAAAACGAACCTCCATCTGCAAAAAAAAAAAAAAGACAAGAAAACACTTGAGATCAGACATTTCTCGCAGACAAAAACATTTCCCCTCTGCAGAGGTGCCTCCTCCAAATGTAGTCACATTTTCACCGTGGTTTTGTTTTTGTTTTCTTCCCACTGGTGGGATTTTCTTTTTTTTGTAGTGGTTGGTGAAGGAAGTCCTCTCAAAGGCAGTCGTGTGGAGCTTGTGAAAAGAAAGCACTTACGCAGCTTCGCCAAACTTCTTGGTTTGACACGGCCTGTCTTGGTTCCTGCGGAGCCTGAACCAGGTCTCAATCTGTCTCTGGGTTTTTCCGCTTGACAGCATCAAACCAACTATTTCACTCTGAAACAGCAGCAACAGAAGCAGAGCAGAGGATTTTTAGAGGATCGTGAACACAGCAAAAAAGAAAGAAAGGGAGTGAATAAATGCACCATAGTTCATAATGAAGTACTTATCAAATGCAAACTGGAGACATTTAATGTCGTCATTTTGGACGCACATAAACAAGAAGTGAAGATCAACAGATCATATCTCGAACCATTCCTACGGTCGCTGTGTTTCTTCATTCCAGGAACAAGGATGTGTTTGGATTAAATCAATGAAAAGATTATTTCGCCGGTGTTCACTCTTCCTTTTGTGCATACAAAGGCAGCGCAGCTGAACAAAACCCCAGGCAAGACAATCCAGACAGCGTCTATTATCACAACCAGGGAGAGAGGCGTGTCTATGGACCACAAACCGAAAACCATCAGGTCACAAACAGCTTCTGTTGCGGTTTCAGTCCCATTAGCACTGATCCCTCTACGTTAAGTCGTTGTCCGTGCTCGCTCGTTATTTGCATCCCGCGCTTTAAAGTTTTCCCATGATTCCATGTCGGTTCAGTCGCGGTTCCCCAGTTTTGTTGGCTTCATCACACCATTCGTGTGAGATCGGCTGTTCGTTACACAACTGACTATCAGAGGCTATTCAATCGAGTTTGACCCTTTCAAACATAAAATAAACGGAGGTATGAATTCAAATGCAACACAAAGGAGATGCTTAATAATAACTGACAAATTAAACAGCGTTTAGAGCCTGATGCTTCAGTGTGATAATAACATATCCGATCTAATCTGTTTATTTCAAGTTCAAGCTCCTTTCAAAACGTCACGAGAAAAGCTGAAGGGGGAAACAGTGAGTTTGAACTAGTTTGTTCTCTTTGTTTAACCTGATACTGAACCGGTTTGTGTTTGATTAAGACTATTTTAAATAGTGGAAATGTCTCTGAGAAAAACTTAAAAACTCAAAAAAAAAAAAAAAGATTTTGTTGTTGTTTTTTATTTTGAGAGGTTCTGAAAACTGCAATCAATGAATAAGACGTTCATTTCATCATATCATTAAAGATATACCCCATGTTTAAGGGGAGTGTTTACACTTTTTCTGAGCTACTGTCGTTCTCACCTGCGTAGGCTGTCGGCTCCTCTGGGTGTAAAACGACTCCAGCTTCGGGGAGGGGGCAGCAGTGACGAGCAATCTATTCTTCACCCCGAGGCATCTGCCCATGGGCGGGGCAACAAACCTGGAGATGAGGAGAACAAAAGACGGCTTACAGAAATGATGGTGGATCGTTGATGCTGCTGGGTCTGTAGATATTATACGCAGCAAAGCCTGGCAACAGAAATGCAAGTATTGCACCGCCACCAAACACTTTGTTCAAACAAATAGAAACTTCCAAGAAATCGTGACAAGAGACGAGACTTCTGCTATTAGCTTATGGCATTTTGGAAATAAATAGTTCTCATAGAATGGTGGGGTCAGTGTAATGTTACGCCCAAACCAGAACAGTGTCAGCGTTTTCTAGTGGTCTGTGTTTCTAAAAAAACAAAGCAAGTGCTTCTTATCCACTCTTAACAAGCCTCCTCCACTTTGCACTTGACTCTTAAAGCTGAGATTCAGTGTTGCACGCAAACAGTGTTTGATCCACAGCTGAAAATTGTTTATATATTTTTGCATTGAAAAAAAGCTAATTATGAAGAAAACTTTTGTAATTCGTTCCTTATCTCGCTCTCTGCCTTTCTATCTCTCAACAGTAAAATAAGCCTCGCTTCCTTATCATAACAAAGCCTGTTTTGCTCTGCCATAACACCTGCTCACGATCCTGCAGCTCATCTCCTCTTACCATGGACACAAAGTCCTCTATATGACACCTGAGACTTGGTCATATTCGGGAAATGCTGCGTGCCTTTTTGGAAAACACGTCACATAGACAGTATTCCATGCTTAATCCTCCAGATAATGGAGCTTCTTTTATAAAAAGAAAAAAAAAGAAGAATGTGGGAGTTTTTTTTCACGTTAGGCAGGCGGAAGTATTTAACTGTCAAAGCCTCTTCCTGAAAACTTGTCTTCACCGAAATAAAGAGCTCAGGTATTTTGTACCTTTCAAACACGTAGCGCATGGCGACGAAGCCCAGAGCGAGGGGCAGCGCTATCAAAAGGTCACGGGGTCGCGGTCGATCGGCGTCGTCCAGCTGCTGCATGTCTTTCCACGTTACGCCAGGAGGGAGCCAGTAATCCTGCCTCCATAAGTCCGGCAGCAGGTCCATTCTCCTGTGGAGGGACCGGCAAAGTGAAAGAAGAGACAAGGGGCAGGAGGGTTAAAAACACTGGGTATCATCCAAGTAAACCATTCCTTCCATATAGCTTCTATTCTGCTTTATTCAACCGATGGGGTCACGAGATCTGTCCCAGCTGAATATATGTAAAGGCAGGATACACTCTGCATGGCAAACACACTGATTCAGTCACAAGGACATGCGATTTAAAATCAACAATCACCTTACATGTCTGTTTCATAGGGACCTAATTCCCTTATAGGGAAAAAAAAAAAATTGGAAATATCCAGTTTTGTTTGGATGTGAAGTATAAAAAGAAGTATGGAGTACATTGTGGTTTAACGGTGAGGTTGACGACAGGTCAAAATGCCATCATGAGAACTTTCTTATGTGACTTTTTGTATTATAAAAGGCTTCTCTGAAAAGAAGAAAGAAAGAGTCGTGCCTGCATACACACGTTTATCTCATCTTCTATTACAGTTTATCCAACTTGTCGGCTCTAAAGATGCTGGAGCCAATCAGAGCTTACACTGAGCAAAAAGGCACAATGGACAAGTGGACAGTCAACTACAGGGCAAACACAGAGAGACACACTCAGTTCACATACAATGCACGTGCTGGAGTGTTTGGATGGGATGAAACCTGTTTCTGGAGGAGACAGGACAGGCAGAACTTACACACTGCGCAGGGAAGAAGAAAACAGTGTGTGTGTGTGTGTGTGTGTGTGTGTGTGTGTGTGTGTGTGTGTGTGAGTGTGTGTGTGTGTGTGTGTGTGTGTGTGTGTGTGTGTGTGTGTGTGTGTGTGTGTGTGTGTGTGTGTGTGTGTGTGTGTGTTATAAGTGAGGCATAACAAATCGACGTATACAAAACAAGAAATAGACATTTGCATGAGATGTTTGTTTGTCCCGCCAACAAATCCTAAGTGCATGAATATATATCTCTAATAAAAGTCACCACAAATACAAGAAATAAAACACACACACACACACACACACACACACACACACACACACACACACACACACACACACACACACACACACACACACACACACACACACACACACACACACACACACGCATACAAAGCTGCGAAACAGAAAAATGCGCTAAAATAAGAAAACAACTTACATGGCGGAGAAAAGGGCGTAAAACACAGGTGCACATATATGAATTCATTTAGAATACGTTGCCTATACTGTATGTTAAAATGCGACTTGGAATCAAAGTGAAGTGCAGCAGCTACATTCATGTCCATTGAGAAAAAAAACAAAAAAAACATCGATCAAACAGGCTTTGGAGCAGAAACTCACCAGTCAGCAGCTGTGTAAGCACAATAAAAACAGGTACTTTATTTTTTAAAAATATCGAGCTAAACGGTGGTTTGTTGTCTGTGGTGTGTGTTAAGTGGAGATGCGCCGGTCTGGTCGGTGCGGCAGAAGCGCTGCGCTGCGCTCCGTCATCAGCATCAAGTCACACTGGAGGAGGAAAGGCGGCCGCAGCTTTCCAAAATTACACAACAACTGCCCGTTTCCTGTTGTTTCAAAAGGCAATTCCAAAGGAATTGCACTCGTTTTGCTTATCCCTCATGAAGATGAAAATAATCCAAACCAGATTTTATATAATTTTGCTTCAAATTGACAGGGATTAAACACACCGACGCGCAGGAAGACATTTATTCTGAAGGCCTCAAGTATCATTACTCTTTATGAAGGATCTAGCTTGATGACTGTGGGCCTTGAAACAGCAACAGGGGCGTTTCCTGCTCAGACTGATGGGTAACCCCTTCATCGTCACATCTTGGAGCTCAGATTGTGATCTATGTCTAATTCTTAATTTTTTACATTTTAAATAGCCATGTTGGTTTTGCAGAGGGACCTTACAAGTTAGGCCACAAAAAAACAAAACAAAAAAAAAGCATAGTGCGATAATCATTGGACAAGATTTTAATCATTTTGACTGAATGAAAACTGTAAAACATCATTATTAAAAGCCAGTTATACATTCCAATCTCTTCCAAAGTTATGTAAATCTCACACTTTTTCTCAATGGCTCGTTGTCCCACTTTCCTGTATCTAATTCTTATACAACATAGAGGACTGTGCATGATTTTAAGTAATTTTTTTCTAGATTATGAAAAATATGTATTTTAGATAAATAGATTAATCAGGTGCACTAGCTATGAATACAAAAAGAGTTCGCTTAATCAAAGGAGTCAGACACTGATGGCGTTAATGTATGCTATACTACAAAGATAACACCTTTCAGTATCTCAGGTATCAACTAAATTACTTTGTTATGTATATTCTAGTTGTCCCATTATTAGTTTATAATAGACTTGTATAAAACAAAAGAAAGTGAAATAATTGGAAATTCTATCAGTATTTCTCTCTAAATTAACAAGGAGATGCAAAAGAAAAGCACCAGGACTTTAGAGTAAACATTCTTGACGTATATGTGTTTGCTGAAGGTTGCTGTCAAACCAACAGTCTCTCCCTTAAACAAAAGTAAATCCTGTCACCTGGGGCTCTGTGTGCTGCCACAGCCGCAGAGTCCGTAAAACACACAGAGCTACGCGAGCTTACACAAACACACACAGTTTGTTATCAAACCGCCATCCTTCTCCTCATCTGCCAACAAAACTCATCCTGCTTATCTCCCAAAATAATCTGATAACATCACGACTGTTATGCAAATGAGATTATCTTCTTTTCTGCTGTCGGTCTGGACCACAGCTGTCTGAAACACAGGTGTAGGATGCAGTCATATACATGTAAATGTGTTTAAAGAGCTTTGTGTGGACTGAGGGGAAGAGAGGGGTTGTTTACATTTTGCAAAAAGTGCCTTTATTTGCATATGTGTGTGTGTGTGTGTGTGTGTGTGTGTGTGTGTGTGTGTGTGTGTGTGTGTGTGTGTGTGTGTGTGTGTGTGTGTGTGTGTGTGTGTGTGTGTGTGTGTGTGTGTGTGTGTGTACAGAGTACATCTCACTTTAGTTGAACCATGAGTGTGGATCCTGCTTTGGTTAGGAGGTGGTGTAGTGTCTGAGTCCCCTTTAAGTAATTTGTATGAATTGTTTTGTGTCTGTACATGTGTGAGCATGAATGTTGATGTTACAAAATCACTTTAAACCTTTGGAAGGTAAAAATAATGTGTTTTTAACTTTCTTTCTAACTCTTTTGTTAGTTGTGCAGTCAAATCAAATTAGGATGGTCTGCTGATGAGATTATTGTCAGGGTTGAAATCTTAATTGTCACTTTTGAGATTGGGGGCAATGAGAAATATCTTCTTTTTTAAATAGAGCTGCAAGTCTGTGTTTCTGTAACTCCTGTTGTAGTGGTGAATCCCACAAACTGTAGGAGTTTAACTTCTTCATGTGAGAAAAATGCAACAATATTATCATTAAAATTTCTACACTTCCGGGGATGTATTTAGATGTCAAATATTTAATAATAAAATTAAGTCAATGTGTTATGTCCACTGCTGCAGAACCTGTGCGAGTGCATTTCCCCACAATATTAAAGTGGATTAATTCTGTAATGAATCTATTAATCATGTAGACAAACTGAAAGCGAGAAACAGACACTGTGCTAAAACAAAATCAGATGGGAAATAAATGAAAATAAGTTATTCATATCAGTCGTGGTTTCCACAAGTCGAGTTTCTTTCCTGTTTCCTGCTTCATTTGCATATCACGTCCACAGTATGACAACTGAATGGCCTTTTTGTTCTGTCAGGGAAGTAAATTGTCTGAACCCACTGATGCAAAACATGTGCCAGTGAATGCCTGTGGCTAATGAGGTGGGGGTGTTTGCAGCCATCATTTGGAGCCTGATAAACTGGACTGTGCAGAGTTGTCTTGGTGCACTTGATAAAGCACGACTTTGTTACATCTACGACCACAAATAATCTATGGAATAAATAAATAAATAGATTTTTAACAATAGGAGAATCTATAGAGATGCAACAAGCTATTTATTTTAAGTTATTGATTTACAAATAACACCAAAGGTCAAAAAGCCTATAACCAGAGGTTGTCTGAACAAAGCTACAACTAGTGTTGCCATCATGTCCTCAAAGTACTGATCCAAATGTTGACCAGTAACAAAGTGTTTAGATTTCACATTTTGATAATTGGTTTTACCATTGGTATGGAATCAATGAAGAAAAAAAACTGAAATTAAGGTAAAATTCTGCTGTTTGAGACCTCTAACTTGGCAAAAATACCAATATCACAACCACCTGCTGTGTAAGCTTTTCAAAAGATACACACATATAAGCAATTGATGTTAGGTTACGTAATGCAGTATTGGGTAGTTCTACTCAGTTCAAATTGAATAAAACTACACCCACAAGCCCGAATTACTGGAAAACATAATCTGATATTTGGATAAACACGGAGTGGTACTATTTGTCAGGCCAGGGTAGTTCTGGGAATCATTTCCCACCTCCACTGAAGCAGGTCGGAGTCCTTGTCGCTGTTCTCAAAACTTCCAGTAGAGGGCAGACCAAACCAGATAGGTTTCAGTGTCTGATGAGACCCAGGGGGACTCATGTGAGGCTGAACTTCACTGGTATTTTCATTTAATAATTTATAATGCTGTTTCAAAATATTAATTTATTTACTGTCACTTTCCATTTAATCAACAGTTTTATGGCACTGAGAAAAGAAAATGCTATTCACTACCATTACAGTAATGGCTGAAAACCATAACAATTAAAGCTTGAATAATAATGTTTGTTTCCAATTATTTGTAGGGAAAAATCAAGTTTTTATCTTTTAAACACAATTCATGTGTCATATCAACTTAAATTTCCACTTTTATCCAACATTTACTGGCCAGATTCTGTGCTTTTATCCTCAATGAAAAGCTGCATCTCAGGTGATGATCTTTAATGCTCTGAAACTTAAGTTAATTGTTTTTTCTTTTTTTTTTCTAAAGAACTGTAACTTTGCACAGACAGACTCGTACTTTTCCTAACCAAATCATATGAAATGTCTGATCGTGGTCGAGGATTGAAGCCCTCAGAATCTGGTTTGCTCTCATTGTGCTGAGGTACAAAAAGACAGAGGGCTCTGATCAGGACCTCAGTCTCTCCGCACTGGGGTGTGTTTCATTGGCGGGCGGCCTTGGCCCAGAGGGTCGGCCCACGTGAGGGCTGTGTCTCTTTACTAGCCTCCAATTGATTATTCAATTGACTTCATTTGCTGTAAATCTTGGGAATATTGATTTTAGCACAGCAGGAAGACGACCTTCCCACAAAGAAAAGTGTGTATTAGCACTATGTGTTGTTGTTGTGTTTTTGTAGACCTTTGTAGATCTTTCTCTTTCTCTTTCTCTTTCTCTTTCTCTTTCTCTTTCTCTTTCTCTTTCTCTTTCTCTTTCTCTTTAATGAACCTATTCAGCCTTGCAATACAAATTTCAACCACAAGATGGTGTACGGAGTCACTCCAACAAGTGGTTGGAGGAACAAAAGCATATTGTGTAGTCAACACAATACTATATTTACACATGGAACCCAACGACCCCCTCCCCCCCCCCCCCCCCCAAAAAAAAACCCCAAAACAAATCAAAACAACAAAAGAAAACAAAAATAAAGATGACCATAACACCCCAAACTTTGAAAGCCAAGCAAACTTTCGCTAATGCGAAAATGACTCACCACTGCCACCCATAGAATTAAAACAATTAGAGTGCACCTTTAAACAACACTAGAAGAAAATAGCTTACAAACTGATTTAAAGCTAAATGCCACTTTCAGGATATTTTGCACATTTCTTTAGACGAGTATAAATTGGCGTAATTAGGTCCTGTAAGATTTTGGGTTATTTTCATTTCTGTTAAGGAAAGAAAGCAATTATTAAAATAGCAATACTAAACTTTATTTATAAAGAGCATTTCAGAGTCATGTTTTAAAGGGCTTTACAGTATATCAAGGATGGAAACAATATTACAAAACAAGGAGCAGAAACATTACATGGAAAATAAATGTTAGACGTTTTCATTTTCCTACAGGCACTGTTGAACAGATTTGGCTGGTGCACTGGACGGAGTATAAAGGCAAAAGGGGATTAGGGGGAGGAGAGAATTGGTGTACATGCATTTCATAATCACAACTTTATATGACACATATTTAGAGTTATGACCCTCCGAACTGAACCTCCGAACTAAGCCTCTTATAGAGACGGTGACATGAAATAGCAAAACTCAAAACAAAATATGCTGCAATCACCGTTATGTATCATTTGAATTAAATAGAGAAACTAGAGCGATACAAACAGGAGCTGAGTCTCAACATCAGCAGGCAATTTAAGTGATTCCCTTGAATTATAGAGACTTTGGTTAATTAGAATTGTTTTACCTGAGGATCGTCTGAGAGGCGGCAGATATGCCTCCTCTCAGACACCAACATGACTCACAATAAAAAGACATTTGAAAAGTTTTTCATTTTCAAACACACTATGACATCTTTCATCATTTTTTTGGTTTTGATGCTAATTTAAAAAAAACGAAAAAACATCTGAAATATAATCTTAATTTCTACAGTTTCACAATTAAATAAACAATTAAAGTTTATATCCTGTGGGCTAAATCTGCCGTAAAAATGATTACTGTCGGCTAAATTACTTCCATGTCTGCACTAAACTCACTTTATTTCTCTTTTATTCAGTCACGACATCTGTTGCTCCAGCTTTGCTCTCTGTTAATCATTCAGCCTTGGGATTTGGAGGAATATTATAGAATTACTGAATGACATGATATATAGGAGTTGTAATCTACTGCTGTGGTACAGATCACTGTCTTCCTGCAGCGTGTGTCACTGAAAGCACTATGTGCATCACAAGACTCCAGTAATGCATTAATGACCTTAAATGAAATTGGATACAGTGCTTCTGGTGGCTCTGCTCTCTCCCGTGCTCATGTCTATGCTGCATTTTGACCGCTCAGTACACCCACGTTGTTACCTTGTGATTCAGAAGATGATCTGAACTTCTTTTACCATTACAAAAACAACAATTATGCTCCTGCAACAGATTACATTTCCTTCCATTCTCAATCAATAAAACTTAAAAAAAGAAAGAAAAAAAAGTCATCTTTCTCATCATTCTCTCATCGTTACACGAGTGCGTAATCAAACTGCCCTCTGTCCAGCCCCTCCTTATGGTCAGTCCATGACGAAGCCGGCATGCTGCTGTAAGGGTCCAACAAGATGCGGACACAGCGAACCACAAGAAACAGCAACAGCAACACAAGGAGGCCCACGAAGCACAGGGCTGATCCCTGCTCAGGGTGCCCTGGCATGGGCTGGAGCACCGTCGGGCCCCTGGGGAATCCAGGTGGGGCTGGAGACGAGAGCTCATAGTCCACAACCCAGTAGTTTGTGTCACTCATCTTGCAACCGTGTGTGAGGCTTGAAGGTTGAAGCTGCTTACTTGGAGACTTCAGTATTGTGGTCAGCAGCCGCGAGGAGTCTCATTGCACAGCTCGGTCCTTTCAGTTACTGAGTGTGAGTTTTAAAGCCAGAGGAAGCTCACATAGTGCAACATGACAGCTACTACTGGATTATATGAAACTGCAGTGCCACCCACAAGTTGCAGAGAGAGCAGCAATAAGAGTGCAAATTGCTAGTGCGAATTGCTAGTCCCTCGCGGTTCAGGGAGTAGCAAGCTGAGACAAGTTCAGTACGGCTTAATTAGTGTGCACTGGTTGACGTTCACGTGTCTTTCATACTCTTTTCTCCCACGTCATGTTTCTGGAAAGAACTAAACAATATGGAAGCAGAAGTCACAGCTTTAACTTCTTTGGGATGCTCCTCACTTTATTTGTCAATACTTAAAGTGCCATCCAGCAGGTCTTAATATAATTAGAAAGTGAAGCGTAAATCTCTCTTCCACAGAATAATCAAAGCACTTTAAAGCTGTGAATGTAGCAGCGCCAGGTAAACGTTTTGTAATGAGATGTTTCCAATGTTTTGTTGCTTCTATTTGTATGTCTTCATCTTCATTCGACATCACAAGGATCCTCTTCATTTGGGGTTAAACTCATCAGGACACCTATGAGAGACAGAAAAAAAGCAAAGTTAAAAAAGTGACCTCAGTGAGCTTCCAGCATTAGGAACTGCTGAATGGAGGAAACTGTGTACCGTAATTGATTTTGGTGGTACGCAGCAATATAAGGACCTTGAAGTACTTTAAGGGCTATAGATTTCTACCCCTTCAGTGTATTTGCAGTGTTTCCACATTTTTATTTTTTTGCAGACAAAGTGAAAGTCTCATAAAAAATGATATCGCAAATAGTCTCTAATATTTCCTGTGTAAAACACGAGAAGAACAAGGCACAAGCACTTCTCCTCTCCTGAACTCAGGTACAGTATGCTACAAGATAAATAAATCAGACGGCTCTGACGGAACAGAAAAATGTACAGAAAACCCTCCGAGAGTTACCGCACTCTTGCACAAAAACACTCTCCATAGCCTCTTTAATGGGCTGTGGAGTGGAGAGACATTTCCTGCTGTAGGTGCACTCCCCAGTCAGCAGATTCTATTCCAGGAGGCTTCGACTCCCTCCGAACCACACCGCTGATCCTCGCAAAGACACGTTGATAGCTCCCGGCTCACCGGATGATAGGACTAAAGGGCCAAGTGAAGCTTTAATAGGGGACTTCATGACATAATGAAAGAAACTGCCTGCCTCAGTATCAATTATCAAATGGCCCGTGGTTACATCAGGCCTGGACACTTCAGATCGCTGCATTTGGGGAATAATACTGCACGGACAAGACAGACTCAACACTCAATAGAGAGCCACACGGCAGGCATCAGGTTCACACTACAGAGTAACACAGGTCAGAGTCAATAAATACAACTCACTATAAACGGAAAATACAGCTTTTCCCAGACAGCTGATGTAAAAGTTGATTTAAAAGATAATCTCTATAGTAAGGGTGATAACTTTTTTTCCTCTTAAATGCCTTTGAGTGTTTGCCCAGATGGAATAACCCAGAGTTATGCAATGCAACACAAATGTCTGTTATTCACTGAAGGGTGGAGAGGAGATGCATTAATTGAGTCTAATATCATTTGTAAAATCAAATACATCATACTATGCATCACAAACTTTTTAATCACATTCAAGCAAAGTGGAAATGTGAGTTTTGATGCATATTGAGGTGATGAATTATATCTTATTTTAAGGTCAAGGTTCATTCAAAGGTCATACTGGTTCAAAAACATGACCGAGTAAAGCAATGTAAATTTTACTTTTATAAGTATAAAAGCATGAATAGCATTTATTTCACAGCACAATAAGAAAGCTGTTTTGGTTCAGAAGAATCACACTGTGTTACCAGATAATCTAATTTGCATATATCACAGAATCTAAATTTGACGGACTGTAGGTTGGAGATATTTGTGCTGAGAACTGTATCACCGAATCACAGCTTCCCCCACTTCACTGCACCATAAAGGGGAAAACAATACAGGAGAGCACCTCGCAAACTATCCATTCTGACGACAGAGCACACAGACTGTGACATATGGCATTCCCCGGACCTCTAATTCCTGTAATACCTCCCATTTATACCTGTGGATTATGACGGCAGCTTTGAAAATGTCAAGGACTTCTCTGAAAAATAGAGTGAACCCTGAGCCGAGGACTGTTAAAGTGTAAAACTGCGGTCTGTAAATTACAGAAAACTGTGAACGAGTCCTGACGAAATCTTACAGAAGCGTCAAAGCAGCTCAGTCTCAACTCAAGGTGAAATTGTAAAATGGGAAGTTAAGATAATTCCTGAACATGACAGCTGTGAGTTGATGGTGAATACTAAACCCAAAGAAAAACACGAATAAGAAATTCATCCTGTGTGTTTTGTAAGTGTGTTCTTCAATGGCAGCCTCGGACAGTTTTTGTATGTGTGTGGTGTGTGTGCGTGTGTGTGTGCGTGTGTGTGTGTGTGTGTGTGTGTGTGTGTGTGTGTGTGTGTGTGTGTGTGTGTGTGTGTGTGTGTATTTTCTTGCCAAATTGATGCTGTCCTTTTTTCCTTATGTTTTTCTCTTCAATGAAATGCAATTGTATTTTCAATGAAGCTGCTTAATGCTATAGGGAAGGATGCATTAAGACCTTTACATTTTACAGTATTTTGAGTTCTAACCCTATGTTTGTAGGATTAGACGTCTGCAGCACATCTGCTATGTCTTTAGTCACAAAATTTAAAAAGAAAGTCTCAGTGTGACAATTTGAGGAGGAGCGTTTTGACTCAGTAACTACATGACTAATGATAAGCAGTGACATGATGGGTCACTTCTCCATCCTTCAATAAAACAGACCAAAGGCAATCGTAGTTGACCTTGTTCCAAGTACACATGATTAATTATTGAACAATTATGATCAATCTTAGAATACACCATGTTTAAATAACCATTATATTATAGATTTAAACCACTTTAAATAATATCATTTGATTGTAACAACATCAGATAAACCATAATCAGGAAGTATGTGACAAACAGATATACTCCTTTTCACTGTAATATATACACATTTTGCCAGATCATCCAATGAAAATATAGTCTAAATCATAGCATAGATATATATTAAAGTTGGGTTTTTTTCTGATCTGGAAGCAATTAGCAAACCCTGTTGCTGATCGCTCATATTTCAGTCAAAAGATGAAACCAACAAGTAGAGTTATGAGACTACAACACACACATTGACATGCAGAAGAGTTCAGTTATAGTTCAACTTGCCCTAAAGTAATTCTAAGTAGTTCAACCAGCTTAATTCACAGCAGAAACAAAAGTTCACGTCCAGCACGCAGAGACAGACAATATAATGCCTCAGAAGAGATGAGATTAGAACATACTTACAGGCTGGTATCACAGACATGTTGATGATGATGAAGGTGATGATGATGGAGATGAAGATGGTCTCGCAGCAGCAGCAGCAGCAGCAGCTGTTCAGCACCGTGGACAGCTCCAAATCTGAACTGTCCTTTCACATTCTACAGCACCTCCTCTGCTTTGTCACAAGCTTTTGAAGTCTTCTCACTTTGAGGGATCCGCCCCACCTCCCTCCCTCCAGGTCCACTCACGGCCGCTCCTGCACGGACTGCACACATAATCTTTTCCCCTGAATGAGTAGAGCGCCGAGAGCCCCGTGTGCCTTTTGTATTATATAAGAGGGACGCGTGGAGTGTGGACAACCAGGGGTCCTTATAGTCTGGAGACATAACATAAATATTAATGTAAATTACTTAATGTTTACATCTGCAATAAATCAAATTCCACCATGAAACAACTTTTGCACTCTAACGTCTCATTCTTTTTAATGCATTATTACATGTTTTACTATTCTTGTTGCTACAACAATGTAATTTTCTCCATTGTGGAACAAATTAAAGTATCTCATCTCATCTCATCTCATCTAATCTCATCTCATCTCATCTCATATCATCTCATCTAATCTCATCTCATCTCATCTCATCTCATCCTATATACAGTATATTGCACCATTATAGCATAGTGCGGTGCTACACACCCATATGTAATCAACTCACATAAATAATTACAGATATGTTTTTAGATAAATGCTTCGGTACATTTAGGAAAATATAATGTTATATCTCACACAAAGAAAAATATCCCAAGGGCTTTATAGATGCCAATAATTCATAATCCTCTTTTCAACTACTTTAGCACTCCTCAAAAGCACTAGATTCAGAATGTTCACTTTTTGCAGTGAAGCATTAGAAACCTCCAATCCCGGCTTTTATTTATTTCCTGGAAAAAATAATGAAAGAAAGTGGAGTTTTACAAGTCATTTCATTTAATTAGTTATGGTAACCTACTCTAGTCACTCCACATTGTTTTTTTTAAGGCCTACTTTTCAATGACAACAGTTTCGCTGATCTGCAAGAAATTACATGATCAAGATGATCAAGATGTGGAACAAAACATGTTACCAGCTTTGTGCCTGTGGCTATGCTCCAGATACTCACTGTGAGAAGTAATTAATTGACACAATTAAAACCTTGCAAACACAGGGACAGATTTCAGTTTGTACACATCTGCATCTCCCCTGCCTGAAGCTGCATGGGCTCTCCCTGTAGGTTTAATTAATAGTGTGTGGATTGTAGCACTGCCCTGAAGGGGATCGTGATCTAATCACACAGAGCAGAGCTCCAGCAGGCCACCCACTGTGGTTATAATTGATAAGACTCTCTGGCCTGGAAAGTTTTTAAAATGTACCGTTTCCATTGTTCATCTTGATGGCATAGATGGTTGTCAAACTGAGCATCAGAGAGAAGATGTAGGCTGATGCTATAGGACCTGTGACAGCAGGTAAACTGTTATTGTTTGGCTGTTTCTGCGACACCTGAAAGACACTTAACAGCTCAACTTGATTTCAAAGTGTAACAGTGCTTTGAATAAACTTAGTTTAAACATTGTGAGTTTAACCCCCCAAAATGTAACCTGTCGGAGATGTGCGGACCAGATCTTTGGCTTTTGGAGACTAAAGAATGGGATTTTGGCCAGGAGGACTGGTGGGTAATGGAACTGAAGTTCGTGGTCTGAAGCCTCCTGCCCCCATCCATCTTCACCGAGTGGATCTCTGTCTTATCTGTCTGTCCTATCCTTTTCTCTCCTTCTTTCCCCTCACCCTAACCTGAATAGCAGACCCTATATAGACCCTATATAACTAACCCCAACCACCACCTCTGAGCCGGGTTTTGCAAAGGTTTCTTCCTATAATAACAGGAGTTTTTCCTTTCAACAGTTACTTATGCTTGCTCATGTGGATTTGTTGGGTTTTCTCTGTAAAAGTGCACTGAAATTACTTTGTTGTATTCAGAGCTATATAAATAAAGTTACATTTAATTGAATTGGGTATAAGCAAAAAAAAACTCTTGTGATGGTGGTCAACGCGCCCAACTAAAACTAAATAGATAAAAAAGGTGAACAAGTGCCAACTTCCTCCCCCCCAAAAATCTATACCACTTTACTTAACCAACCGTCATCAAAGGACAAACACAGAGAGACAGACATAGGAGGAGGAGAGAGAGCATAAGGCTATACCACTGTGGAGCCTAAAATTAAACTACTCAATTACAAAAATGTATTCAGCAGAAGAAATTACAAACACACTGATCAACAACGTTCAAACATTGTGTAACGTCTGCTTATATAACAGTGTTACATTAGTGCTTTCCCAACATTGACGACCTTTTCTTAAGTAGGCTGGAACACAGCTTGGTGTGTGCCTGGCAGTGTGTCACAAAGAGCATATTGTAATGATCTAACGGAGGATAAAGCAAAGTACTACTTTGCCTCTGAGCTGTTGTGCTGGCACATTCAAACCCATTCATGTAGGTACAGTGAGTGAGTGCCCTTTGCTTGAAGGGACCTTTCTGCACAAGGATGCTCTTGAAAGATTTTTACTGGTAACTTCAGCTACATGGAGCAAGAAAACAAATGCCATGTGAAAGGCTTGTAGTAGGACCGTCACAGTGAGGCCATGATTTGGAAGCGATGAAGCCCGCTGTTGCTTTGCTTTTTGGAGCATACCCCTTTTCCAGCTTCAGTTTAAGAGGAACGAGTAGGCTTTGGAGGACTGCAAGAGGTTAGTTAGTATAAGGACGTCCCAAGTCATTCATCACAACGGACAGCTTTGAGATGAGGTCCGGAGTATATTGGCCCTGTGTGTGAATCTACAGACACGTGTTTTTTTAAAGCCTGATCTATCATCCCTATACTACCAAATCCATAGGTTTATCAACCAGTGTCAATGGCCAGATCCATGAACATCTATCACAGCTTGTCAGCTTTGAAATGAGAAAAACACACACACACACACACACACACACACACACACACACACACACACACACACACACACACACACACACACACACACACACACACACACTCAGAGCATTCTACTCCAAATATGTTAACATATTCCAAAATTAAAAATGAAAAACTCCTGAATTAATATATATTTCATGAACTCATTGATACAATAATAAAACCACTGAGGATGATGTGACGTGCCAATCAAG
The DNA here is from genome assembly GCF_963383615.2 of Lipophrys pholis. NCBI lineage: Eukaryota > Metazoa > Chordata > Actinopteri > Blenniiformes > Blenniidae > Lipophrys > Lipophrys pholis. The sequence goes on along the minus strand of NC_137635.1, from coordinate 34,974,793 downwards.
CAATAGCACTCCAGCTTGAATTATTAGAATTTAATTATATTCTGGGTTAAAATACATTTCTGGCTTTATTGATCTAGTGAAACTCGTACAGTATGTGTCCCAATAAAGTAGATATATTTGGGAAAGTGCAGCATTAGTTCAAAGATCAAAAAAGCCATAATCTGGAGATATTAACAGCACAACCAGGTGGCGACAGCTGAAAGGCTACATTTTAAATTTGGTTGATTCACAAAAAACAAAAAACACTGGGTTGGACAGGATAGGAAGATATCGCTGTGGTTGACTGATTCCCAACACGCTTGCATGTTCTCCCTGTGTGCTTTCTTTAATTAACCTCACTTGGTCCACAATCTACTGGCTGTACATTGGATTTTCTGTCCCTGATTTTGCTCTGAGATGGATTGGTGACCTATCCAAGATGAATGGATAAATGATATTGTTGATGGACGAAAGGTCATGAGACGTTCACAAGAGCAAACAAGAATTATTGAACGGAAAACAACAAACCAAGTGGATTTTATTCTACTGAGATATTTGTACTGCAAGGCCTTCCAATCTTCCTGCCAACAATCTTCCTGGGTTGAGTTCAAGTGAGGTTTGTTGGGCCTTTCTGTGTGCGTGTTCTCACCAGTCCAAAAACACGTTTGAGGCTAACGGAGTATTTTGTCAGAAGATGAATCATCTCCAGCATCCTGAGATCATGAACTGAAAAAAAAAAGCAGCACAGGAGCTGGACGAAGATTTTTGTTTTATCAAGAATTTGAATAACACAATATCTTCATTGAATGCTTAATTAACTAAAACACAAATACTTGTGGCCTTGTGCTCAAAGAGATATACACCATCACATCATTATTCACTTCAGGTTTCTTTTAACAATATAAATGCAGGCCAAGTAATGAGTTTCCTATAGTTTGAATTTTATTGGTCAAAGTGCACATTCTATGGTGATGACCTTATTGAGGTTTTCTTTTGTTCACAGGTGTTGCACAAATATAACACACAATGTCTTATCAACCAAGCCATGTGGTGGATTACACATCCTTAAACACACACACCCAGAACAAACCGCGAGAGTGACAAGAGCAGGGTTTTATCATCAGGAATTCTCGTGGACTTTCTCCGACAAAAAAATAAAATACAAACATACAGTTTGGCAAAGATATCTGCTGTTAAAAAAAAAATATCAAACAGGACCAAACAGTGAGCTTTATCACATGGAGTAGGGCAACAGAGCAACAGTACAACTGTCATGTGAATCATAAGATGTAAGTAGAGGCCACAGGCAAAAAACAATCAGTAAAATGACATAATCGACTCAAGATGTCCATCTTCACCTCTTGGGAAACCACATAATGAAAGGTGAACCAGTAGAATGAGAACAAACGGATCAAGAATCTGCGACATAAGACAACAAATGGTCCTTCAGATATGAAGCCAACGACGGAAGGTTGAACGTCATCCAACATAAGTATCAATGTTTGAGTTAAAAGATTCAATAAATATGACTGGCATAACACAAAGTTCTCAAAAGTCATCAAAATAAATCCATGAACCACAATGTTTTTACTGCAATCTGTCACATTGTCTGCAGGATTCACTCCAGCAGGCTCTTTTCTAAATACCGGTTACAGAACAGATGATGAAGACATCCTGCTTTCTATGTTTACATCTGCATTTTGCTTGACTTATCTGGATTATGAAAATTCTTTGATGTGAAAATCAACAGGAACAGAACAGAAACCATCACAACTGCACATTACTGCTGAATCAGATGCTTTAATGTCTTTCAATGTCAATATTTAGGATGTTAAAACCTTGGGAGCTTATTTAATCTCCTCTTATCAGTGCTTTTAGGAGTCATTGTTTAATCGATGAGCTAGGCTACTGAGGTTTGAATTGAAGTGAATTTCTTTCACCGTATTTCCATGTTCTGTCGTCTTGGTTGATGTTTGTTTTCGTCAAGTTTTTTTTTTTTTTTTTTTTTTTTTTTTTTTTTTAACATTTCACTTGTCTATCTTACATACATCTGACAGAAAATACACGTTCAATTCAAGACCATCAAGCAGCACATGTTCATGTCGTCCTCCACATATACCATCACAGATGGAGCTGCTCTACGGATGTGCTGCTTCACATTTCGCCTCCAGTGAGGACACATGTCACAGATTTATACCTTCTGTCCGCATTTGCATTCACTTGCAGCCAAGTTTTACAAAGATGGTGGCGATGTTCATCCTTAATATTAACATTTAAAAACGCGCTCACAGATGGTTGGTAGTGAAAGACGCAAGCTCTGGTTATCTGATGAGAAAGCTGGGTCCGTCCATGCTGAGATTATTGTTTCAGTCCTATTTTCATATTGCAGTCAGTTCTTGATAAGCCAAACGGATCGAGCCTGCGTGAGAAAGCACAAATTCAATTGAATATGTTGTTTTGTTTAACTCCATGGGCATATATGAGTGGTGTGCCAGAGGTTGGTCGAATGCGAACATCTGCACATGGATCCTCCAGGCATCGATGGGGAATGGGAGCGTGTGCAAAAGCAGACTCTGGCAGGGCGGCAAAGATTCACTCTGCACTTCCAAGGTAATGTACACAGGATGTGCATGTAGTTCAGGTACATCTTTGCATCCTTTATGTCCCAGATTAACCTTCTCTACTGCAAGAACCGTCTCCTAGAGGACCTGCTCAGTGCTGGAGGCGGAGATATCCAGAAGCCTCCAGGCTGCATTAGGGTTGAGCTCCTCTTGGTCACGACACAACGCCCAGACATACATCATCCTCATCACTTTCTCCTGTGGAGGAAGGGGAAGATAGGAGGGTCAGCTCGGAGATCAACTTATGGATGGTTCTACACTAAAGGTTCAATTTCCGAATGCTCATAACTCACAACACGGAAATTACATTTATTTTGTGATGAAATTGTTCCGCTGCTCAAGCAAGAGATTTAATTTAAAAACTTCTAATCAACAATGCCGTGATCTGGAGGAGAAATGAAACACAACAAACGATGAGCCCATACAAAGAGATAGCAGCTTTCTTCCAGGGTCCAGAAAGCAGAACATCAGTATGTTTGAATTATCAAAACCTTCATGCAAATTTTCTTTTCTGAAGCAACCTGAGCAGCTGGCATTATTGGTAATGCTAAGAGACGCATTACTGGGGGATGCTGGGGGATTCCAACAAGTTATGCTTGGTTCTCTAACCTCTACATGAGGTGGAGCCTCACAGACTATCTATAGGGGAGAAAAGTATGGCAGTGTGATTGCACAGTGTCACAAAAAGATCCATGCATCACTTTTAATGCCTGTGCATTCGATCCACCTGAATCAATAAACCAATGCCCTGGAAAGTATTTCGATCAGATGCAAAACTCGATGTCTGAATTCAGCCAGCTGACTTGGACTTTGGTAGTATCTTTTAGGGTTTCTGCACCAGAGCTGCAGAATGAGATGACCTACCGGGTCTCCCTCCACAATGTCTCCTTTCGGGCTGCGGATCACCATGACGACCTGAGCCTGGAAGGTGATGATCAGCACTGGGCCTTGGTCCATCATCTTACCCATGGCAAGCTAAATAAACACAAAAGGAAATGTATAAGAAGCATGCACTAAACGGTGGCTATTTGTGGCTCAATTAGACTTTTTAAATGACATACAACATTTTTTTTTACTTTTGCAAAAAAAAAAAAAAAAAAAAAAAAAAAGGTGTACTATGAAGGAAACAAACGAACATAGAAAAATAAAAGCCCACTGAAGTCGTATTCTGGCGATTTATTGTTGGCAACCCGCACACATGAATTCACTTACATCTATGTTGTCGATGTCAAGGATTTTAGACTGGAAGAGAAGCCCCAGAGCTCGGGCTTGCTGGATGGGATGGGCGAGCTGACTGTACGTCTGCAGAAGAACACATGAGGAGAAGAATTATAAACATTCACATTGTGCACATTAGCTATAATAACTCTTTCTGACAGGTAATTGGGAGTACTTGTGGCTGTTTCAAATTAAAATAAACGAGTTCTAAAAACCTGCAGTGTTCCTACCATATTTATTCAAGCCACTTGTATAAACAAAAAGCAATTTTTACTGAAACGTTTTATATATTCTGTTACTTATATTCTTTTCCTGTCAGGTGGATCCTATCTTGTTTTCCTGAGTGCATAAGCACCCACGAATGGGAATTATTGTTGGGATTTTTCCAATGTTAGTTAGACACTTTTTACAAAGTGTGTTTTATCGAATATCAGCTTAAACTTACCGCTTCATAGCACCAGTCCTTCAATACGTCCAGCTCCCCTCGAACCATAGCCTGGAGAAAGAACAACAGTGGGTTTTTGAGGCTTCACTAGTATCATATGAGTGACGACGAACAGCACGCTTTTTGAGAATTACATTTTGCAGATAAATTGCTGGAGTGCCCCTAACTGAGCTCATATAGTCTAAGTGGTAGTTTGGCCAACATCCTGTTAGGCTTCGTCTTTAGATTGATTTATTCACACTAACTCAGTATTCATTTCTTTTAATATAATATTAATTGTTAGAAAAGCTGCCCCAGTAGCTCTTGCTCTCTGCCACGCCACACACTATTCAGTTTCCTGCCACTAGTGACTTGAAATGTATTCAAGTCTTGATTATCTGATGGTTCTACTTCATCAACTCTTAACAAGATGAATAACAAAATCATTCACCAAAATCAAAATCCATGTTAAAAAAATATAGCATTTCAGCAATATGTCTCTGTTTAGCCACTTTGCAAAATATTCCTCAGCAAAAAGTCGAGGAATTAAAAACCTGGAGGAAGTTGGAGGAGTGTGTTTACCTCCAGTATGTTGGGGATGATGTCTTTTTCGCACTGTTTGAGAAAAGAGTCTTTGTCAAAGTTTGGATCTGCCTTCACGATTTCTGTCAGAACCTCCGACATTTCAGTCTTAGAAAAGAGACCACCTGTGAAACAAACGCACAACAACGTCAGCAGAGGCAGCAAAAACATTCTCATTCAGTAATGCCTCGTGCTGCTTCTTCATGTTAGCTGGTGGATGTTAGTGGATGTTGGTGGATGCATGCCTGCAGGTCTTTATTTGTAGCATTTTGTAGTGTTTGTTTGTCCTTCCATCGACCTCCAACAACAACTTAGTCATTTTTGCATTTTGAAATCACTCTGCTTAACTTGCTTTGAAACCAAAATGATAAAAAAAAACTGTGAGATTGAGGTGTCAGAGAGGGGGAAATCTTTTTTTTTGAAAATCAGCAATTATAAGAAGTTACAACACCTTCACATAAACACAACACCTTCATCCACAATGGATGTGTTTCTCTTGCTTTATAAACATACATTAATAAACAAATCAAAAGGAGAGTTTGGTTTTTCATTACAGCTCTATTGTGTAGGGATTATTATATCAACATTTACTGTGATCACAAATTAAATGCAAAATAAACAATACCTAAAAATCCAGTGACTTTGTCAGTCACAGCTTTGGATGCTCTGATCATCACGTTGTCACTTTCATCATATTTCATCTTCATCTCAAAGAACCCTGAAAGATAAAAAAAGTGAAACAAGAATAAGGATAAACTCAACATAGATACTTATATATATATATATATAAATAAAGGCATTTGTGTTTTTTTGTGGCTAAATTCTACATATGTACAAACGCCTGATGCCGGTATTCTTTAAGCTCATCTGCTGCCACCTGCTGCCTCAAGCAAAAATTACACGTGTCTGTGAGAAAAGTTTTCTTACTGTTAAAAACAACATTGTTGTCCTTGAAGTCCTTCCACTGCTGGAACCACTTGGAGTCCTTGTGAAGAACAACCCCCATAGCCTCTCTGCAGTGCAACACAGCACAACAACGTCAAGGGCGGGCCTTAGCTGGAGGTTTCACCTTATTACAACAGCAGTGAGCACTGGTTTGGAGCGGGAACAGTTACTCACTCATTGGCCTCAAACACTCTGGTGTCACTGTCTGCTCCTTTTGATGAGAAATCGCTCCTCTTCCTCAGCTGAGACGGAGCCCTGTAAGGGCCGGCGTCGCCCGTGTCGATCTCCTTCTTCATGGTTTCCACACTCTACGGAAACAATGCAGATTTTCTTTTTTTTTCTTCATTTTTTCAGAATCAGATTCTAAATCCCTAAACCGCTCTTTATGTCAGTGAGTTATGTGCGTTTGGCCAGTCAAGTTGTAGGTGTACATCTGTGTTGAGTCATGTTTTTATTTTTATTATGGTAAGAACAAACTGAAAAAACTAAAACAGTGGAGAAGTCAAACAAAATAAATGAAAGTAAAAAAGTTAATAAATATGCAAAGATGCATCAATAACCATGCTCAAAAAGTAGCGAGAAGAACAAGTTATTTAATAACCCTCCTTTTGTCTATAATATTAATACAAAATGTATAGCTATCAACAGTCACGCAGCCTTAATAGTGATATAAATGTACCCGTTTGTAAATCAATATAACAGTACAACTTTAATAAAAAAGTATATATTATACCAGAATGTATAATAAAAAGGTATATATGAAGGCAATTTATATTTCCATAAAATCATACAATAATTTATATAAAGAGGAGGATGAATAAAATTGAATGGAATAGAAATACTTTATTATTAATTCTAGAGGGACTAGTGATGCACTTCCTTTAATAACCGTATACATTAAAACAACTGCTTGTCTTTAAGTGTAACATAAAGACAAAAACCCTTTGGAACATCAAATTATTGTGAAAATCAAGCTTCAGAACTTCTCAGCTGGACATGATGTAATGAGAAAGATATTGGAGAAATGATTTCCTTCCCAGGTGTGATTTTAAGGATGAAACCTCAGGACTGTATGAGGTTGCAGTTTCCTCCTCTGACCTGTGAGATGGCTTTGAATGCGCTGGTCTTGCCAAATTTTTCTCCTCCTTTAGAGATGGACTCGGCAGAGTGCATGGCCGACCGAGCCGCCTCCCCGACTCCGTCCTTGATCTTCTTCCCAATGTCGGTACGAGTCACCTCCCCGAGGCCCTGAGATGGTGAAGCCACACAGAAACACAGCCAGTAGATTACTACTTGCACGAGGTTGTTGACGCCGACTCAATTTTGCCTTTAGAGCAATGCGGAATAATTGGCGCCACAAAATGTGTCCCGAAACAAACGGAGTCCTGTAACTTTACCTCCTTGACTGTCTCTGACAAAGAGCCAAAGGTTTTCTTAAATACTTCTGATGTCTTCACCGTCTCTGCTTCTATTGATTTCTAGGAAAAGACAACAATAGTGGAGTCATTCTATAAAAAAAAAAAAAAAGAAGAGAGATCAAAGATTGAATCGAAAGATGAAAAGATATCAATATGTTCTCACATATTTCTTGCGGGCTTGCTGCAGGGCATCGGATTCTTCAAGCCTCTTGGCTTCGTCTCTGAACTTCTTGATGTTTTCCTTCATCTCCTGATTCTTACTGAACTCCTGACGAAGGTTATCGACAAACTCTCCCAGAAAACCTTTGCGACCTGAAGAATATCTCACCTAAATAAAGAAATAGAAGGTAGGACTTTATCTGCACTGATTAACAGATGAACAGATTGGCCACAGACCTTCACCAGGAAGTCTTTCTTCACTTGAAACATTGAGAGACGAGACTCATAAGGTGGGAATGACGCGTCGCAAAAAATGCTTTACAACTTTAAGAAAAATTTACAATGTAGACAGCAAACGGGTGCAATCAATAATGAGCAAGGACTATGAAAATGGAAAGATTAGTGTGTACCTGCACAGCTGCAGCTGGACGTCTGCGTAAGCTGCAAGCGTCTCCTCGCCACATGGAGGAGGCCAGAGGCCGGGAGCACAGGGCCAAGGCATTTCTGCCAATCAGCTGCAATGTTAAGACACGGTCAGTCAGTCAGCCACAATAATGAAAGGCTGAGTTAAACACATTGTCCTTGATCTCTATAGAAGAAGAACAAATGTCATTTATGTAGTATGTCTTAAAGACAAGACACCAATTGGTGTACACAACATTTACACTAAATAATAAGCAAGAATCGACAGAGGTAAAAAAGTAAAAAAAAAAAAAACATTCTCAAGGACACAATACACAAAGTGTAGATCTTAGAGGATACAGGTCTGAATAGTAGAGTTTCACACTGCAATAAATCAATAAAAATCCATTATAAAAACTATCGACAACCAATATCATGATCAGTTTGTTGTGTCATGAGAATATTGTTACTCAATATCGCAGTCTTTTGTGTTTTACCCACACACACACACACACAAAAAAGAGTTTAATGGTCCTTTGAGCGCCTTATTTAGCTTAAAGGAACCCAAAGAGCATAAGTTAAATTATTGTAAATTGTATTGTAAAACATTATCTTTCTCATTCCAGGAATAAAAAAGGATAACCTGCAACAAAAGACATGTTAGGAAAGACATCATATACGCCCCGACGGGCAGCTGAATCCTCAACATGATCATCAGTGATAGGAGGCGTCTGTCCATAGTTGTTATGCTGAAGCTTTTTGACAGAGCAGCTGCAATGTGGCTCCATTAATCCAATGGAGGATTGCAGCTGCTAAACAAAACTGGATCTTATTACAAGGTAATACTCAATACCTTGTCAAATGTGTAAGTTACTAATAACAAAAGTTGAATGCACTTCTTACTGAGATTATAGTCACCTGAGGGTCTGAAAACCACAAACATCCAAACTTGACCTTTTTCTCTTGACTTTGCACATTAAGAGTTGTAGAGATATTATTAAGACTTTGCCTTGGGAGCAGCACTCCCAAGTTCTTCCATGGATTTCTAGACACAGATCAGTGAACCTCAGAGCACTGGGTCTTCACAAAGACATTTGTGACTTTTTAGAGGCGTGTCAATGTCATGAAATTCAAGGTGAGCCAAGATCTTATGCCACACTGTTTTATTTTTAACATCTGATGGATTCTGTTCTATCGCTACTAAAGTGCAGGTTTTATGAGGGTTACAAATGATTGCATTCTGCTTTATTTATTGATTTAATGTAAATTAAAATAACACAACATCTATAGTGTTTGGGATCACTCCCAATAATGTAATAAAACTGAATTTAGATGGAATTGAAATCAGAAGAGCGTATGAAACTAAGCTGTAAGGAGTGATCGTAAATGGAAAAACTGTGTTGGCCACACAAATAAATTACTGTTCTATAGAAAAAACTATGGAGCTGTTAAGTACACTGTTAAGTGTTAAGGTCCTGCATTGTAACACCTTCATTCATTGTGTCCTTAAAAACATTGGAAATATTATAGTGGGTTCTACTGATGAGAGACAGGGAACATAATTAATTATGGTATTGTTATGTTATTTGGATCTTTTTTTTCATTTGTTTGGTTTTGTTGTTTTGTTTGTAAGTCTGTTGATATTCCATCTACTTATAAGACAGCCATAAATAATCCACTGGCCTCAGCCTATTCTTCTTCTTGATCACTAAAAGTGAACAGTATTTGTTGTAGTGTGTATCTTATATGAGTTGAACTTTGGCCACAAATAAACCACTTTCATTCATTCACATATACTCTAGTTCCAACCGGTTGGACTTTAAAATTGCACCTTGGAGGTTGTATGATTGCAAAGAATTGTGTGTTTTGACATGAATAATATATCTGAGCCACCAAAAAACTAGAAGAAAAACACTACTCCATGTCTTACACACCTTCTCCATTATAATCCATACATCAGCTTCCTGACAGCTGCTGTCTTGTTGTGTAACATCTCTGCATTGGAAACTATCCTCACCTTTTTACAAACCCAAATTTAGTATTTTCAGCCCGATTCAAGCACAAGCAACGCAAACATGCTGAAACAACGTGCTGATATATATTCAGACAATAATAACAATATAATCGTTTCTGTCTGATGCAACTGGAGGCCTCTGTCTGCATGACGCCCTCCCCACGTCCTCACATTCAAACAAGCGGACTTGAAATAACATTAACGGAGCCGCGCGGGCCTGTTCTCATCGACAAATGAAACCCTGAAACGACGGGAGGCGCACTGAAGGGCACACATGATGTTCTCACCTCGTAGCACCGACACACGGAGGCTGCCATCTTGATCTGGAGATGCGCTGAGGAGCACGTGTTTCCCCGCCGCTGAGGCTGAGGCGCCAATCGACCAATCAGAGCGGAGATGGTGGCGAGGGGGCGGGGCCATCTGTCAGCACGACATTAAAGGAAAAATACACTTTTTTTTTGGTTTTTTAATGATATAATCACAAAAACATATCTTCAGTATTCCACACTGAAATATGAATTTTTATTTATTTTACAAGCTAAAACTGAAACTTGAATACAAAAATAAAAACCCATATCTGATAGAATAGAATATGGAAAGTATGGAAGAATAGAGCTGACAGAAAAACACAACAAAACACTATTAACAAAAAAGTCTGTCAGTGATTTAAATTTGAATGTACTGCCTCAACTAAAAAATGTTCAAGAAGTTAAATGGTTTTTATAGTTATACATTACATCACGTTTTTATTCTTAAACAAACAAAATAAGTTATTTGTGGTTAGCATTCTCTCCGGATTAGCAGAGTGATGAATTTTTCTGGGACACAAATACTTTATGAAATCTA